>NW_022988043.1:26481625-26516625 GCF_902827165.1 Trematomus bernacchii
TGTAAATGTCCCCCACCCACACACCATCAGGTTTTCCATTTTGACACACTCCAATTCTCTCCCTCTCCTGCTCAGCCTAGAAACCTTTTTTTTTGTTTTCTATATATTTGTTCTTTTGTTTCTCAAAAATGTAAAACAATAGGAGGTGTTGCCAATTAAGAATGTGATCTGGAAGTAATTTGTAGATGCAAAAGAAAAGGGGGATTTCTGTCTGTGAACTCCACCTTTCTGTCTGAGCCTGCGTAAAAGAGTCGTCCCTACCTCAGCTCTTCTGTCGAGAGATGAGGAGTCCTTGCTCTGCAGAAGATGGGTTATTACAGTAATAACAGAGCAGTGGAATATTACATTGACCACAACCCAAACAAAAATGTATGAGAGCATGATTAACAATTGTTGAACAAGAGACCATTACTTGCAGTGGTAACTGTCATTTACAAGCTTTTATTGTTTGAGTGATTTTGTTTTTCTTTGAGCACATAGGCCTACTTATATGAGAAATGTACTGCAGTGTTCTTAGAGGACAGGATGTGGAGGGAAATGATCTCCATGCATGTTGTACTGCTGCAGTCAAGGTGTTAATATGATGTCATAATTCAGACTTGTGCAATGTTAAAGTGTTTTTATACTCTCTCTCTCTCTCTCTCTCTCTCTAGGTCGTCCTCAGACGAGCCCTCCATCGTCGCTTCCAGTCATCCCGGTTCTCCATACATCTGGCCAGTTCATTGGTACTTTGTGCTCCTGCGTCATTCTTGAGTACGTCCACGTATGTTAGTGTGTGACGTCCTCGTGACCGATGCCCGTGTGTTGGTTCCCACAGCACCAATTTGCTGGCTGGCAGCTCTTGATGCCTTTGGCAATGTCCTGCTAGTCTCATTCTCCTGGCTGCAATTTTCTCGCTCACCCTTGGTATTCCCTCGTACAGGATCTTGTTGGTTACATGTACACTCTTGCTGATGTTAAGTACTGCTCGCAACATTCTGGTGTAGCATCCGTCTAGAGACTTTTGCAGGGTTGGCTTCAGGGTCCAGCATTCACTGCCATAGAGGAGAACAGACTCTACCGTTGCATAGAAGAAGCTGATTTTGATTTGTCGGGGGAGGTTGGAGTTCCATACACTGGTCATGCCGTTCAGGGCCCGCCATGCAAGTGCCTTCCTCACCTTAAGTTCTTGCTCGGTTGAGTTGACCCATGAGCCCAGGTACTTGAAGTCCTTGACTTCTTTAAGCACATCTGTTGTTGTCAGAGGTGGATGTTCCGGTAAGATGTTGTAGGTGATAACCTCAGTTTTCTTGGCATTTAGCCTAAGGCCAACCTTGGCACACTCTAACTCCACTCTGTTCAGGAGTTCCTGTGCTTGTTCCACGCTGTCGGAGAGCAGGCTGATGTCGTCCGCATAGTCCAGGTCTGTCAGGACTACTGTGGGGTATCGTCTCGACCTCCTTGGTGTTAAAGTGAAGCCAAGATCCTGCTCTCGTCCACTGATGGCTTTCCTGAGCGCATAATCCAGGACTATGATGAAGAAGGGTGTCCCCTTGCATTACCCCAGCCAGGATGTCAAACTCCTCGCTGTTGCCATCTGGGGTCACCACCTTGGCCCTTGTTCCTGCGTACATGGTCTCTATTGCCCGGAGTATGTTGGGAGGGACACCGTATGCCTCAAGGATCTTCACCATTGTGCTTCTGTGGATCGAGTCAAATGCCTTTTTGAAGTCGATAAAGCACAGTACAGCAGTCAGGTTATCTTTTTTCACCTCCTTTTATACTCAGTCCAACCGATTGCCATCAAGACTCTGAAGGGGCCCTAGCTGATGTCCCGTTTCATATTAGTATTTAGTGTCTCTACTGGGACATGTCTCCATGCTTTAATGTTCAAAAAGCATGTCCGTAAGAAAACTAATGCAAATCATAGAGAAGCCAGACAAACAAAACTAAACATGACAGAAAGAAAGCTGCACAGTGTTGATGGCTCCTGTAGAGGTGCTAGTTGAAGTCTTGAGGACCCTCAGCTCCTGTCAGTGCTCTGACTGAACCTAGCTCTGTGAAGCATATGTCTTTGAACGGATGGACTGTATTACCAATGCTCGGTTTTTCCTGCCTTTTATGTATCTATCACTTTCATCTTTAGCACTACAGCGCATTGATCCAGCTGTAGCAGCTCTATTGTTCCTGTTTGTTGACAGATTGATTTTACTGTCACCACAGTGAACAGATGGAGCTCCCCTCCTTGCCAAAACATTCATCTTCAATCTATTTTGGAAAGAAGTACGAGATTCCATGTGGTGTTTTATTAAGGGCTCCATTTTATACCTGTTATCTCATCATCTCATCTGAAGACCTTTATTATCAGATTGAAGTGAAGCATGTGCGAAAGTTAGAGTACTAATGGATGAAGTTGAACGATTATTTCACTTTGATAAATAACATTTGTTTACAACCTCACATGCTAACATTTGTGGGTGTTTTGGGGAAATCTTTGTCTCTGTCTCTGCTACAGAATGTTAATGTGAGGTCCTGGCACAACCTCCTCCTCCATGATTTCCAAAGGCCTCCATTGTATCTGGTACAAAGGACTTCTTTGGTGTTGCTCGCCTAAACTTGAGGAAAGCCCCTTCTGCAATGAACTCGAGCCATTGTTGAGTGTGTGTCAGCTTCCATGGACAAGCTCAGAGAAAAGAACTTCCCAATAGGATTGTTATTGAGTATGAGACCCCCGGGCTTTATTTTACACATGAGATTCCATAAAGCTTAGTGGATTGACTGAAGGTTGACCAAGCATAAGTTTCCGTGCAGCTCTGAAGGATGGTGCTGCATGTTCACTGTCTCCGCTCCGCTCGTACATCCTGCTCAGCCAACTCTTTCTCTAAAGTGACTGCTACGGGAAATAGTCCAAAGGGCCTTAATTAAAGTCACGTTGAAGTTCTCTACATTCTGTTCTGCTCAACACTAGAGCTGTCACGAGCCCCATTTCCGCTTGCACATACTCCAATGTGAGCACTAATGTGTTTGCAATATATGTTATTGAGGAGATTTCCAAATATAAACCTAAAGGGATCCTTCTGTAGGATCTGTATGAAATACATATCGCTCTGCAGTGCTTTACACCTTTTGAAAGCTTGGGATATTTCATCTTCCTGTAAAAGCGAGAGAGCTGCATTTTGATTGACAGCAGAAATATATGCCATGTCAGTCATGGTGTCATTTTTTGCCTGTTTGTTCATCCCTTTGGATCGATTCTTGCAAAGGAAGGACAAGGTGAGTTTTTCCAAGTCTCAAGTTAGTCTTAACCCTGACTCGTCTTGAGTCAACACAGAGAAGATACAAATCAATTCTCATGTCCTGAACAAGGCACTAGAGCATTTTATCAAAACTGAATTTAGATTTGAATCCCTTATTTAAAGATATGCCTCACAAATGTAGGCAGTAGAGACTCTAGCTATAGAACATTAACAAGATGACAGAAAATACTTTCAAATAACTTAAACTGTTCATATGTATTAGCCACATCTGAAATATAAAGAATTTTGTTTCTTAACGTGTAGAAATATAAAAAGTAGTAGTTTGTTTAATGGAATTCTTCTTGTCTGAAAGTGCTGGACTTCACTGCCGCATGTTGCCTTCTGCATTTGCAACGTTATTTCTGCTGTTTTTTTTTGTTTTTGTTTTTTAAAAGGAATAAATGTGTCAGTTAATCACTTCTTTATAAAATGATTTTACAGTTTAGGCTTTGCAAAGCTATCAAGTCATTACTGGTCAAAAGGCGATCATTGGTGATAAACAGACCATAACAGTGCACTGCAGAGGAGCAGCTATAAAACACTGAATGCTTCACTCATCTTTCTGTCATTTTCTTTGGTACGGTGGCCCTGAAGTGCAAGACACCACAGCATTTCAGAAAACACCACAGCATTTCAGAAAACACTACAGCATTTCAGAAAACACTACAGCATTTCAGAAAACGCTACAGCATTTCAGAAAACACTACAGCATTTCAGAAAACACCACAGCATTTCAGAAAACACCACAGCATTTCAGAAGACACCACAGCATTTTAAAAAACACTACAGCATTTCAGAAAACACCACAGCATTTTAAAAAACACTACAGCATTTCAGAAAACACCACAGCATTTCAGAAAACACAACAGCATTTCAGAAAACACCACAGCATTTCAGAAGACACCACAGCATTTAAAAAAACACTACAGCATTTCAGAAGACACCACAGCATTTTAAAAAACACTACAGCATTTCAGAAAACACCACAGCATTTCAGAAAACACCACAGCATTTCAGAAAACACTACAGCATTTCAGAAAACACTACAGCATTTCAGAAAACACTACAGCATTTCAGAAAACACTACAGGATTTCAGAAAACGCCGCAGCATTTCAGAAAACGCTACAGCATTTCAGAAAACACAACAGCATTTCAGAAAACACAACAGCATTTCAGAAAACACTACAGCATTTCAGAAAACTACAGCATTTCAGAAAACACTACAGCATTTCAGAAAACACCACAGCATTTCAGAAGACACCACAGCATTTCAGAAAACACTACAGCATTTCAGAAAACACCACAGCAACAACATTGGACGGAAAGGGTATTCCTTTAGGGAGAACACTTTTTTTAGCTGCCAGTCAAGAAATTACGCTTTGTGATTGGTCAGCACCCGACAGCGCATGTCCCAACACATCAGCCGTTAGCTGTTAGCACACACTCAGAGCTCACAGCTCCTCATATCTGTTCAGAAACTGGACAAAAGTTAAACATGTACAAACCACAGACTGTGTGTCAGGGCTTCTCAAACTCCAGACCAAGGTCCGGATCCGGACCGAACTGCAAATCAATCCGGACCGAACCCTGTGTCCCATTATAAAAAATAAAGATTATACAAAATACAAAAATAAAAACTTTCTGATTCTGATGTAAATTAACAGTGTTGGGCAAGTTACTTTTAAAAAGTAACTAGTAATAGTTAAAGTTACTGCTCTCAAAACAGTAACTAGTTACTTTATTAGTTACTAAATTATAAAAGTAACTAGTAACAAGTTACTTTACTTTAAAAATAATAACAATAAAAATACAAGTTTTTGTGTTGTTGGAAAAGGTCTTTCTGCACTGTGGCCCTGCTTTCACTGCTTTCACTGGTATTTTGCTGACTAGTTCTCTGAAGGCAACAGACTCGACCGTTGCGATGGGCAGCATGTCCTCAACAACATACCTGGCAATCAATCTGTTTAGTTGACTCTGGGTGACATGTGGCGTTGCCGTGTATGTGTGTGTGTTAGCAAGTGTTTGTGTGTCTGTGTATTTTCCCCATAAGGCAAGACCCGCCCAACTCTGTCTCTGATTGGCTTACCCTGAAATGTTACCCCGCATTAACCAATCATCACTCCTCTCTGGTCACTTTCACTTTTCCATGGTACTGTGAGAGGACATCACTGTATTCGCCTGTAAGTTACATCCGCACGGAGATTCGGTTCAGTTGGATCACATAATGTAACGCAGTAACGCACCCATTTAAATCACAGTAACTATAACGGCGTTACTGAATGGGAATAGGTAACAAGTAACGTTATTAGTTACCGCAAAAGGTAGTTGCGTTACAGTAACGCGTTAGTTTGTAACATGTTAGTCTCAACACTGTAAATTAATGTCTATTTTCTTGTGTCTGACGCGTTGTGAGATGAACGTGCATATATATTTACTTGTGTGCGCGAGCGTGACACGCATTGCAGACTGCAAGTTAACCGCAAGTTTACCTTGACTTTCTTCTTTCACCTTCTAATGCCTTATTTGCCGAGTTTCAAGGCGTTAACTACTACAGACAAACAGTGACATTTCTCCCACTAGTTCAAGCCATGATGTAAGCCGTATGTATGTATTGAATGTGTGTGTGTATACAGGGGCGCCGTTTGCTGACAGGCAAGGCAGGCAAGTGCTTGGACCAGAAGGGATATGAGGAGCTGACCAATCACGAAGCGTCATTTCTTGACTGGCAGCAAAAACAACCAATCACAGCAGTGCTTCTCTGGCTGGCTCTGTCCAATCACAAACAAGAAGTGTTCTCCCTAAAGGAATACCCTTTCCGTCCAATGTGAAATGCTGTGGTGTTTTCTGAAATGCTGTAGTGTTTTCTGAAATGCTGTGGTGTTTTCTGAAATGCTGTAGTGTTTTCTGAAATGCTGTAGTGTTTTCTGAAATGCTGTAGTGTTTTCTGAAATGCTGTAGTGTTTTCTGAAATGCTGTAGTGTTTTGTGAAATGCTGTGGTGTTTTGTGAAATGTTGTGGTGTCTTGCACTTCAGGGCCACCGTAGTTTGGCGCGATGTGTAGCTTTTCTTTATGTTTAGAGTGAGACTAATACACAGAGGTCCTGATGAATTGTAGCAGGGTGTGTATCTGGACATGTGGGCTTATCATGCAATGGAAAGTCCCCTCACGAAGAGAAACAGTCCTCGGTATAGCAGAGGCCTCTCAGGGGGTCCTCAATGAGAGCCTCTTCCTACATTAACCCAATTACGACTTGAACAAGAGTGATGAGGCTCAATAGTGCAGTTCCTGCCTTCACAGTGGCATGTAACATAGGGACAAAGGCTCCACATCAAGGACTACTGCAGGACTGAGGGTACATGATGAGAATGTGAGGTGATGAACAAGAGGCCCTGCTGATGTCAACAGGATCAACTTGAGCACTGATTTAGCAACAGGAGAGCCTTTGTGTTCGCCATGGCGCGCAGGAACTGAAGAAGCATAGGTCATGTGAGATGTCAGTGTTCATCACCACGGCTAGCGTGGACTTTGTTCCATTACAACAACATGTCAACATTTCGTGACAGAGTTCATGAGTGGACACACCATCAGTGCTGCGCTCATCAAACCTACGGCCTTGTCGTGAACTCATTAATGAACCTCATTATGTGGGTGCAAAAGAGAACACAGTGCACTGAGATATCCTAAATGAGGACCACATGTGTAGACTTACTACACCCACTTCTCAGCTCGCAGTATATTTCATTGTCTCCCTTCAGGATTGCATGATTGGAGCCAAAGTTCAAGATTGAAATTCCCAGCCAAGAAATCAGGCAGCCATGCCCTTATTACCAAGACCCAGCGCTGCTTTCTTACTGTATTTTGGGACTATGATCAAGTGGAGCATGGCGGCCTTTACCCCAGAACTGAACACAGCTCATGAGAGTTTTGTAAATCCAGAATCAGAAGATTTGACTCATCATCCCTTGATGACAAAGTGAGTCCTGCTATCCCATCATATTTACTGGGTCATTGCAGATTGACTTATACCAGCGTTTCTCAAAGTGTGGGGGGCGCCCCACTGGTGGGGCGCAGAGATGTGATAGGTGGGTCGCGAATGGACGCGATGAACGGGAGATTATTATTATTATTTTATTTTATTTTTTTAATTACTTTTTTGGACCTCAGGCCGGAATCGAACCTGGGTCCTCGCGGACGGTAGTGGACTGTTACGGCCCGTCCACACGGCGGCGTGCGTTGAAGCTTCAACGCTTCTGTCCATTCACTTTGAATGGGGTGACGTCACACTTTGCCGAACTGCATTGTGGTTCCGTCGCTTCGCGTTGCTCGCTTCAAAAGTAGAGCAATGTTCTAAAAATAACAGTATACAGTTTATATTGTGTATCACCTTTAGCTTGAAAATACATAGATGTGTTTTTTTTATCTATAAAATAAATAGATAGACAGACAGAAACTTTATCGATCCCAAATTGGGAAATTATTTTACAGCAGCAGTGTGTTCAGGTGTTCAGGTATTAAAATATTTAAAGTTGGAATAAAGTATAAACTACACAACACAAGTATAATCCACAGCAATCCATAAAATAAGTCCGATATGTTCATGAAACTCCCCAGGAGGCACCAACACTAACGTGGCCGAGTGGACTCCGGAGTTTGCTGCATGAGTTGCACTGTATGATCTGTGGTGTAGTGGGCTGTCACTCAAACTGAGTAGCCAATGGGGACGCACTCCTGAAAGTCCCGCCCACCTGGGAGGTTTGTGTCAGAATCGAAAACAAAAAATGAGGGGGCGCAAACGAGAGAGCTGCAGCGAGAGCAAAAGTCTGATCATTGAGAAAGAAGCAAAGAGAACTGCAAACAAAAACCTATGTTAAAACAAAGAAAAAAGACTTATAGTTTACATTATTACACAAATGATTTGTTTGTAACTTATAGTTCTATTTTTTTATTAAATTTATTTTGCTTGACTCAGTTTTTTTTTCTCTTAAACTCTTAGTTTTGCTTGATTCTGAGAAAGTGTTGCTTTATCTTTATGACACAAAACTAATCCCATAAAAAGGCCCACCTGTTCAAAGTGGGGAATGACAGAAAAAGTTTGAGAACCACTGACTTATACTGTAAATGGATTTTTCTTCTCATGAAAGACACAGACACAAACAGCTGGTTTCAAATATTGTTACATTTCATGACATTATTATTTATGTATAAAGACTTTGCAATTATACAAGTTATTTGTTTGAAATAAGCATGCCTTTTTATGGATAGACTTAACAAAACACTCCTGATAATTCAAGAACAAGCTAAATAAAGCCACACTATGTGTACTGTCAGAGTAAACTCATGTCAAAAATGAAAACATGTAAGGTTTGTGGTGACTATTATTGAAGATAGGGCCGCTAATGGTACTGTGCATTGAGATCAAATTGTAACACAATCAATACTAACAACAAATGTAATGGTTATGCAGAACTATTAACAATGATGAAAGCTGCTTAAAGACCATATAAATTCAACAAGATGGATGGAAATTAGAAAAAAAGCAGTCTTAAGCTTAGAAACATGTGTACACGCTTTTGTTTTTGGAGTTCATATTATATTGAAAACAACCCTAAAAACAACTTCAATGGTAAAGACACAGGCAGCATCAAGAGGCCGGAAGTGATTCATGATCAAAGTGCTTCTTGATAGGATGGAGTAGATGGCAAATGGAACAATAGTTTTACAAACAATTCTGAGAAGAAAAACTACTATAAAGGCAGAAATAATCTCATTGGTTGAGTTAAATGTTGGGAATCGAGAAAAATAACACTTTATGTGTAGAAATATTTTAAGCCCACTTGAAAGGCAGAAGACAACAGGGTATCTGATGTCACGCAGGGCACCGAAAGCACACTTTCATTAAATGATCCACATTAGCTGTTTCATTACTGCTGCACCATCACCGCACTATTCCTCATTGGCTTCCAGCTGACTAGGAACGTCCAATCGTATTCATGCACAGGTCTTCATGGAATTAGCATTTCCCGAGGCTGGTGACATAGTGACAACTCGCAGAACTGTGCAGCTTGCAAGGTACAGTATTAGCTGTCTATCTTATTGACGGTTCCTCTGACTACCATGGTTACAATTATGGTCACGAGAATAGCCCTTAGCCACTTACAGACCGATAAATAAAAAGGGGTGAAACACAGATACTAAGGAATATAACTTTCTCCACATTTGAGGTCAGCACTGCCAAGATGGTTGCAACTGAATACCAGCCCCACTGTAGATGTTAAGGTTTCCTACCATTGACTTAACTAAGATATAAAGTCCATTTATGTTTTTATTTCAGGGGAGATTAATTATCCCTGGAAGGTCTTGTTGCTACTTGGATGCTTCCTGAAAGATCAGAGCATTTTATGCCAAATTTGGTCACTATGCTCATTCCTACTGTCTATAGGGTTTGTGTTGTAACTCTGCTGTAAGACATTGAAAACAAAATCAACTGTAACTGTGTATAGCTATCTGTTAGTAAGTGTGCTAGTAAGCCAGCCTGCTGACATTTCATAGATGAACATACACAAAAAGATCTATGCTAGTCAAAGATCTTCCCTATGAGCTTTAACTCAACCTGTGAGATTATTTTCACTGATCATTGTCCATTCTATTGACATAATGAATGTCCACATCCCAATACACATTTAAGGCATGTATGTTTGGTACACTTTGAGGTCAGGTGTTTGAATAGCGTGCATTGGTACAGGAAGGCTGCTGTAGGTTCATCCTTAGTCCTGAGTCCAATGGGGCCGCTTCAAGGCTGTTAAATACTGAGCATCTTTCTTAGTAGGTGCAATACTGGCAGTCTGCAGTGATCTGTAGCACAGAGTAGCTCACTGGTCAACAAAGTTTACCCGATATGTCAGCTGATGGCCATTGTCCCAAGCATACAAAACCTTCTCCTTGGGGTTGTAGTCAATCTGGGTGGTGTAGGAGTACTCATTGGTGAAGTGCAGGCGTGGGATGGCCTCAGTGTTTGTGTGGGTGTCATAAGCATAGTTCACCTCTCCTTCCTTTTGGTTGTACACGTTGACGGCGTACAAGACACCACAGATAATGAAGCAGTTTCCGTAGGAGTTCCGCTTGAGACCTGTCCTCCAGGTTGTTTCCTTTTTCAGTGACAGGTCTCCTGGATCCAGTTTACTGATGACTATCACCTCTTGTTGGTTGTAGTCGTAATCAACAGAGGGGTAGATCACCCACAGGCCGCTCTCGTCCACTGCAAAGTCAATGTCCGAATGACCCCTCCACTTCCAGGGGGTGGTGTCCTCGTAAACCACGTCGTGCAGCAGGGTCCAGGCCGCCACATATCGCATCCTCAGGTCATACTTGATGATGTTCTTGGTGAAGGCTCTGTTGTAGTAGAAGGCTCCATTATAAACCACATGGCCTGTGCCTATCCAGTTGTAAGGCAGTTTGAAGAGGTTACTCCATCGGCCTACAACAAACAAGAATATTAAATTAGCTTTACTCGTTTATCAAGCATGGGTAAAAACCCAATCATTTTTTGCCAATAAAAACATTATGTTGCACAAAAAGGACCACTGTCACAGCTCTGATGCAACTGGCTCCACCATATCCAATAACTGCCATTGTGTAACTTTCTACAATCAGGAGTTTCTGCTCCACTGTGGCTGCAGTGAAAAGATACACTGAGACACTGTATCAAACATTTCACTACCTCTGTTCTGTTCACTAATACCGCCTTTGTTATCACCCTGACACCAAATTGTCAAGACAACTACCATAACCTAGCTAGTTAACTAGTTAGGAGTGTAAATCAAACTTTTAGATATTTTAGCATTTATTCACATGTTGTTAAATTACACAATCTTTGCTGAAATCATAAAGTCTGCCATAATTTGATTAGATTTGATTCAATTCAGAGTCCATCAATATGACATATAATCCTATGACCATTTAACACAATTAGTAATATATAACAATTAACCAAAAGTAACAAGTAGGGCAATAACAGTTGAGCCTCCCATTGTCGGACATAGCAAATATTCAATTTGCAATACATTGAATGAGCGTGGTCTCAGCCATGCAAACAGCCCTATTAACGCAAACTATGAAAGGAAATGCTAAACTGATGCTCAAATGCTCAGGTCGCAAGACTTGCAAATTACTTGACATGTTCTTATACCTCGAGATTGACTTGGACTTGCCACCAAAAACGGCTATTTTAATAAATTTAGCTTAAAATTATAAATATTTCCATAAAATTATAAAATTATTCAAGTGTTTGGTCAACTGCCAGCCATCCATAAGGATAATACTGTATATAACAAACTGGTCATTGATGCAAATTGTTACACAGCTTATTTCAGAACTCGATTCTCTGCACTGGACACTTCAATCTCTGGAGGACCATGTTAAAAAAAACATTTTAATATGTTAAGGCATATGCTCTGTGTGTTTTAAGGCGTTCTATTGCTATATAAAAGCACTTTCTAACTCTGTTTGAAAGGTTTTCATAAATAAAGTTTATTATTGTTATAAGTTGGATACATTTGGCACTGTGTGTGCAAAGCATATAATATGCCTTTCAAAGTACCAATGGCAATGTTTGTACAATGCCAGACTGTGTCCACATCGGCTTCATGTGGCAGTGACACAGTTTGCTCAGGGGTTCACTCCAAAAACAAACACCTTGTGTACTGTAGAAGTCATGTTCTAATCACATCCTATCTGCTATCCTAACCTTACAACCTCAGGAAGTGTGATTTAGATAATGATAATAAATGGAAAGCCCAGTGAAGGACAAAAACAACGTGCTGCAGAACACCCCCCATCCCCGTCCATAAGGCCAACCCACTCTTAATCCCTCTCCGCTGAGCCCAGTTCTAAGGAAACGCTGGAGCACATGTCAGGGAACAGCAGGCCTCACCCAATAGCTAGTCATCCGCACACAGCTGTGAGCCCCCGCCCCGCAGGACGCCTCGCATGTAGGTGCATTTAGAAATCCCATTGTCCAAACACATCTAGATCAACAAGGCAGGTCCTACGAGGGAAGAGCTTCTTAACTCTCTAAAGCCCCTGTCACACTGTCCCGAAATTGACACCAGATGGACACACGATAAAGGAAATGTTCAAATTCGGCTCTGATCGTAACAACATCGGGCCATTCGTGAGGGCATCTTAAGCCATCGTATGACCGCCGGAGGAGTTTCTCAGGCTCCGGCAGCAACTTCGTGAGCGGTGGCAAAATCTTTGGCATGCCAAAAAATTGCCGAAGGACCTTTTGAAGGTTCATTTTCGTGTTGAATTCATGTGCCCTTCGTAAGGCCAGCGTGAGGGCATCTTGTCAAATCGTGTCATCTTCGTCTTTACTTCGTGTGATCATCGGTGCCAACGGGCATTTTTCGCCTCACGAAGACAATACGAAGGAAACAAGAAGCTGCCCGATTGTCTTAGGAAGGCAACACGACTACGTGAAGCCCTCGCAATGCCGTCGTATAGCCATCGTATTATAGTACGATGACATCAAGATTGCATTTATTGCACAACAAAATCATGTAAACATATTATGTAAACAACCCAATTTGTGTTCTGTGAAACTGAAAAGGATATTACATTGTTGTTGTTACTTTCGTTGCAGTTGTATGTCTTAAATGTAATTTAGGTTAACTTCCTGTTTTATTTAGATGCTTTTATTTTGAAGGCGAGTTTACACTGTTGACAGGAAATTGTTGTTGCTATGGAAACAACATGACGGAGATAAGTAATATCTTCTAATCTACATATAAAGACGGAGAAAGTAAAGAATAAAGTGTATGATTAAATGTTAGCACCCCCCGAAGAGGTACAAGCTCTTACGTTGAGTCTGGATACATTCTAAATCATCAGTAAAGTCTACGACCATATTTTCGTGTGTGGTTCGGGTGCCATCGCGTGGCCTTCTGTAGGAATCGTACTTGCTCCGGCTGTTGCTTGGCTGTTGACCAACTTCGGGGCCATCTTCGTGCGAAATTCACAATTCCATATTCGTGTGTCCATCTGGTGTCAATTCCGGGACAGTGTGACAGGGGCTTTAGAGAGTGTAATCCAATTCCTCAGTGGATTTGGAAGAAGTTGATTTTCCCACCCATGGAAGCCAAAATCTTAGACTTACATTCCAACGATCATCAGTCTCACAGAGCTCATAGGATATTCACCATGAATCAATGTCATCAATGTATTTAAAAAAAACAACAACTATAGGCTACATTAAAACAGGACAACACCAGAGGTAGAACCCTGTATGTTGTTTTCAGATGGATGGAAATACAGTATGTGTCACTCTAAAAGGCTTACGGTACGTCCACACAGCAGCGTTAAAAAAATCTTCCAACGCTTCTGCCCATTCACTTTGAATGGGGTGACGTCACTTTGCCTCACTTTTCGCCGAACTGCATTGTGGGAAGCAGAACGGAGCTTTGCTGGCGTTTCAGGCTGCAAAAGTTGAGCAATGTTCAACTTTTGAAGCTTCTGAAGCTTCGGTGGCCAATCAAATCCCGTTTATGCAGCCAATCAAACCGCGTGTATGCTGGGAGAGACACACCGCAGGTCATTTCCTCATATTCCAAAAAATGGAGCAAGCTTCAACGCACGCCGCTGTGTGGACGGGCCGTTAATGTCTGTCATTTTAATTAACCCAAGCTTACACTGAGATTCCAGTTAAGGACATGGTTATGTTTGATTGGAAAGTAAATGTTCCATTGCTTAGTCATGGCCTAAGGGTGTTGTTCTAAGTGGATTAGATGGGGTTACACAGGAGTGTTTGAGTTGGTACAGTATTTTGAGTACACATTGATCGACAAATAGAAATGAACTCTACTCTTACAGCGAGTTAGGGAGCAGAGTAGAGAGCAGATGACAGAGTAGATAAAAGCACGCTGCAGCTTTAAATCCCAGTGTCCTGTTTTATTGAAAAGTATTTCCCCTTCCTGTTTTTAGTTCCTGTTTTTGTGTGTTTTCCCAACTATTTTGTTTGTCTGTCTTGTCTTTATTATTTTCACCTGTTCTCCATTAGCCCTGCAACAACTTGACCCGCTGTACACTCAATCCCCTCTTTAGTTCTGCTTGTATTTGTTTCCTGGTTTTTGTTTAGTCTGTCGGAACCTTGTTTGTCGTACATTGGGAAGATCCTCTTCTGCCTTGCCCCTCCTTGCACCCCCTTGCCTTGCCTTGCAGCAAGCCTTTAAATAAAGATATGATAGGTTCCTGTCCCCTGTGTTTGGGTCCACCCTGCTCCACTACCTGTGACAGCTATGTCACAAACAGATGTTGTTTTTCATAGTTTGACCTTTGAAAGCAGAAAACCAAGGTCAATATTAAAATAATTAAAACTTTGGTTTAACAGTTGATCGTTTGTTGGCAGTTTATGGTGGGCCAATGGGAAAATGTAAGAAGGACTAATTGGAGCACCTTGTTTGAAGTTGTCCACATTGCGGAACTCAACCAAGTTGTTGCCATAGTAATAGTTAGTGACATAGATCTTGGAGTCTTTAGCCAGAGGGTCCTTCATCCAGGCTCCCTCATTACGCCCATAACTGTGCTGCTTCTCTGGCTGGTCAATGGATGCCAGAGTCCCTTCACAGCTTAGGATCTTCCCTGGAAGAAGCAAGCATAACATTCTTATCAATTATTTATATAGTGACCTGTACACTTTCCTGCTTCTAAATGTGCGTCTGTCATTGCTGCACAGATTGCAACAGGATCCTGAGCTCCATCATATCTATCACATACCTGCTCTGTGGAGATTGGGCCGGCTGTTGTTGTTGGAGTTGTCCAGCACCAGCACAATAGTCGGAGCGGGTGCTTCAGATGCTGGAGTGCCAGGTGTGGTGACAGCAGTGGCTGTAGTGGTGCCAGTAGTTGTGGTGGCAGCAGTTGTGGTGGTGGTACTTGCAGTGGTAGTGGGGGGAGCAGCAGTGGAGGCAGTGGGTCCGGCCGCAGTGGCCTCCAGGGTTTCCAGGACCATTTCAGCTCCTCCATCCTCTGACTGGTTCTCTGTGACGTGATGGGCTGTGTATGTTTTTGCAGAATGGTCTGGCGGAGGGTGGGTAAAAAGACAGTCAGGCAAAGATAGAGAAGGGAACTGATTTAAAAAGAAGATCTATAAAAAATACAGCAGGTGGCAAAACAAGGTCAGACAGTCTGATAGAAGAGAGTAATAATGATCAAGCTCCTGTTAGATGGTTACATTAAGGCAGTATAATGTGGTGCTCCTCAACAGCAGGATACATATTATGATGTGCTCTTTGCAGAGCACAGAGAACAATAACTTCCTTCCTCTTCTCTGAACTTCTTATCCTCTTTCCTTCCTCCCCCAGTCTGTTCTGCCTGTGTGCTCACTTAAACTGGTTTCCACACAATACTGAGTAATAGTTGCCAGTTTAGTGAACCTGGAAATGTTGAGTACACCAACGTTTTATGATAGAAATGTATAGTACGGTACCCAGCACATAGAAACTGCTTGATGCTAACTTGCATATGTTGGGCAATTTGCACAATTAGCACAAGTTGTGTTTATTTAATGTAATGGCATTATAGCCTATGTAAACAATATTTAAAAAATGACTTGGCCGATTTGAACAAATTTGGAGTGGTTTTGGGGGTATTGAGGATGCTAAGTCCTTTTCTGACATTTTCAGTAACAAAAATGGTAAGTGGAAAGTGGCCATACTTGTACCCTCGGTGGGCTGATTTTCACTACCATGAGTGGTGTTGCGACCATTGGATATAGAGAGCAAGATGAACATTAAATCTTCCAAATAGACCCAAAAGCAATCAAATCAGCCCACGGGGAGTACAAATATTGGCATTTTTTGGTTAAGAAATTGACTTGTTCCTTAATTACCCCCACTCTAAAATTGTCCAAATCGACGAAACCATTTTCATAACTATTGTCCACATAAGCTATAATGGTAATTGCTGGTTAACACAACTTATGCTTATTGTCCAAATTGCCCAACATATGCAACTTAGCATCCAGCAGTTTCTATGTGCTGGGGACCTTACTATACATTCCTATCATTAAGCTTTGGGTCACTTAACATTTCCGGGTTCCCTATAGGGCTCTAGGAGCTGCCAACTACTAGAGGATGTATTTTGCTTTTAATAAAAACGTGACGGAGATTCTTCATTCTTCATTATATCTATAGCTTTTAACCTGTTAAGCCCTGAGCCTGTTTTTCAGGTCTCAGGCTCAAAAATGACATTCCCAGAACAAATGACCATATCTTCCCTTCTAAAAGGGTTAAATTAATCATATTTTTTCTCAAAGTAATGATAAACATGTGAGTTGGATGTAGAAAAGTCAGAATCAATATAGATGTTGCTATATTTTGCTTGCTCGATTTTGATGGTTGACACCTCTTTCTGACCGTTAGAGCCAATAGAATCGAAGGGGGAGTCCCCCACACACACGTTGTGAAGAGAAAAGGTGGGGGCTTCGCGCATGTAATTTTCCATCAGTGAACCTATCTCTAGCTCTGACATCTGGAAACAGAAAAGCAGTTTTAATGCTTATGGATTATCAGAAATCATTTCAAAGGGACACAGACACATTGGATTAACCTATGGATTAACTTCAGCAGCGTTTTTATCGTTTTAATGCCATTGAAGTCCACTTTGGAGAGACTACAGAGCCAAGGTAAAAATGTTAGCATTTTTAGCTACCTAGCATCAGTTTTGATGTCCGTTTTTGCTTATAACGTCGCAAATACGTATAATTCAGTGGTAATGTCGGTGTCAATCGATTCTGTGTCACCTCACGATGTGAAACGATGTGTTGGATGTGGTGAAAAGATAAATAATAAGGTTTTGTGAGTGATTTTCGGTGCAGTAAGGTGTTAGCATTTTTCACTCGTTGCTAATTCAGAGGCTCAGTGTTAGCATTGTGGGTTTTCTTTTGAAAAAAAAAAAAAAAAGATCAGTTAGATGAGTTTCTTCCCGTTACATGAATATAAAACATTCATAGTTTTATTAAATGAACATGCCCTCAGACACTGTTTCCTGCAAGATGTTGCGGCAGTGCCCCGGTACCGGGGTCTCTCGGGCTTAACAGGTTAATGGAAAGTTATGTTCTCATAATGTTTGAAGGTTCAAGGTTCAAGGTTCAAGGTTCTTTATTTAGTCATACGCCCATAGCTACAGTGTAGTTATGCCGATAAAAATCTTGTATCACAGGCTTCTCCAACAGAGCAACACAAAACACAGATAAACAGAATAAATATAGTGCAAGTCAATAGTAAATAGTAAATACAAAAAGAAAAATAGTTTAAAAAAAGTGAAATAGCGAAATAGTGCAATAAGAGTCTATATGCAAGTTATTGAAATAGGATATATAGGTAAATAGATAACTAATTTTTAAATATTTTTTAAGTAGCAGCCAGATTAATACGGATGTTGTTTCAACAGTTCAGGTGTTTAACAGTCTTATGGCCTGTGGGATGAAACTGCCTCTGAGTCTGGTGGTTTTAGTCCTGATGCTGCGGTAACGCCTGCCAGACGGCAGCAGACTGAACAGTTTGTGGCTGGGGTGATGGGGGTCTTTGATAATCCGGAGGGATTTCTTCCTGAGGCGCTGGGAGTAAAGGTCCTCCATGGATGACAGCTCCGTCCTGGTGATGTTCTGTGCAGTTTTCACCACCCTCTGTAAAGCCTTACGATTGAGGGCGGTGCAGCTGCCGTACCAGGCCGTGATGCAGCCAGTCAGGATACTCTCTATGGTGCACCTGTAGAAGGTCAGGATACTCTCTATGGTGCACCTGTAGAAGGTCAGGATCCTCTCTATGGTGCACCTGTAGAAGGTCAGGATACTCTCTATGGTGCACCTGTAGAAGTTGCAGAGTATCCTGGAGTCCATGTTGAACCTCCTCAGCCTGCGGAGGAAGAAGAGCCGCTGTCGAGCTGTTTTGGTGATGGTGTTTGTGTGAAGAGTCCATGTCAGGTCCTCAGTGATGTGGACACCGAGGAACCTGAAGATGCTGACTCTCTCCACCGTAGTCCCATTGATGGCGATGGGGGTGTCTCCCTCTCTCTGGTGCTTCCTGTAGTCCACAATCAGCTCCTTGGTTTTGCTGACGTTGAGATGGAGGTTGTTATCCTGGCACCAAGATGTCAGGTTTTCGTACAGAGAGTACGCCGTCTCGTCGCCGTCAGTGATCTGGCCGATGCCGGTCGTGTCGTCAGCAAACTTCACGATGGTGTTGGAGCTGTGTGTGGCCACGCAGTCGTGTGTGAACAGGGAGTAGAGGAGAGGGCTGAGCACGCAGCCTTGAGGGGCTCCGGTGTTGAGGATCAGGGTGGAGGATTTTCATTTCATTTCAAACCTTTATTTAACCAGATTGGTCCCATTGAGATCATAGATCTCTTTTTTATGTGAGGATGTGATGTTTCCCACCCGCACTGCCTGGGGTCTGCCCGCCAGGAAGTTCAGGATCCAGTCACAGAGGGTGCTGTTGAGCCCGAGGTCTCTGAGCTTGCAACCCAGTCTCACGGCATTTCGTGTTATAGTCACGAAATTAATTTAATCTATTGATTCGTGTTCACCAACACGATTTTCGCATTTTTTTCGTGTCACACAGAACGATTTTAAAAGCAATGTATTTCTATTGGTAGTATGTTTCGTGCCTGCACCACG
Source organism: Trematomus bernacchii (assembly GCF_902827165.1). Classification (NCBI taxonomy): domain Eukaryota; kingdom Metazoa; phylum Chordata; class Actinopteri; order Perciformes; family Nototheniidae; genus Trematomus; species Trematomus bernacchii. Next base: position 26,500,573 of record NW_022988043.1, read on the forward strand.
TCTTTTTGTCCGGTCGGGTCTTGGAATACCAGAAGCTGTGTGGTTCATAAAAACATTTTCTTACTCAATATCTTACCCTAAGCCTAACTCTATCCATTTTATTTTAAATTGTACAATGTCGGAGTTTTTTTGCCGTCCGTGAGGAAAATAAATGGCTCAGAGCCTCAGAATACTGAAATCTGTATTTTTTGTCATCTTTTTTTCCTTCTAATTTGTTATTATTTACATTGCTTTTAAAATCGTTCTGTGTGACACGAAAAAAATGGCGAAATCGTGTTGGTGAACACGAATCAATAGATTAATTTCGTGACTATAACATGAAATGCTGTGAGACTGTGTTGAAGCTTGATGACCAGCTTGGAGGGCACAATGGTATTGAAAGCTGAACTGTAATCAATGAACAGCATTCTCACATATGTGTTCCTCTGGTCCAGGTGTGAGAGGGCAGTGTGGATGGTGAGGGCTATGGCGTCGTCTGTGGACCTGTTTGCTCTGTAGGCAAACTGCAGGGGGTCCAGAGAGTCAGGGAGGGAGGAGGTGATGAGTGTTTTGACTAACCGCTCAAAGCACTTCATGATGATGGAGTGCTACTGGGCGGTAGTCATTGAGGCTGGTGATTTTTGTCTTTTTGGGGACAGGAACGATGGTGGAGTGTTTCAAACATGTGGGGACTACAGACTGCAGCAGGGATCTGTTGAAGATGTCTGTGAACTAGGGATGTTAAGATTCACCGATTCGCATCGGTGCACCGGCATAAACGTTCAAGATGCGAGTGCACCGGTTGAAAGAGTGCACATCGGCTACAGTTTGGGTTGAACTCGCGATGCATCGATTGTAGCGTCTTTGCATCGGTAAAAAAACGATTCATTCATATAATATCCTCTCATCTTGTCAGCACTCAGCAGAGACAATCTTTGATCTTTGCTTCGCACTACGGAGGCCGAGAGTCTCAGTTATCAACACACATGGAAGTCGAGGAGAAAGAGAAACACAGCGCACCGAAAAATACCTACAAATCAAATGTTTGGCAACACTTCAGATTTTTCAAGAAAGACGGTCAACTTGAAGAATCGCTCGCAAATTGTAAACGATGCCGTGCAGCTTTAAAGTCCACAAGTAGTACGAGGAACTTAGCGACGCACATAAAGAGGCGACATGGGGTCTGCGGCTGAAAAGAGAAACCTGAAAGTTAGTCATATGAGTTAAATCACTCAGTGAGGTGTTCTGTCAGAGAGAGTGGTGTTTAGTTTACAACAGCCTGTGACTGCCAATAATAGTTTACATGTCTTCCTTACTGTAAGCAGTTATGAAATACCTGTTTGTGAAAGGTTATTTTCTTTATTGTTCCTATAGAAACCACTGCTTTCTGCTCACTGGTGAGTTAGCCTATGGATGAGTGTTAAGCACATCAGGCTGGCAGTTGTATGGGCATTGCACTATGGTAGTTGTTATTTGCACATTGTTAATCATGGGCAACGCATTCTTAAATTGTTTAACTGTGAGGTGTTATACAATTGTACTGTACTCTGGAGAGTTTTTTAAGGTAAAAAGGGTAAAAAAGAAACAGCATGATGGGATGTGCAGTACTAGTAGAGAGAACCAAATATGTAAAGCACTTTTTTGTTAATCTATGATTTGCTGCATATAAGGAATAAAACAAAAATCCTCTGTCGTACCATATTGAATTGTATCATTATTTTGCATCGTGTTGAATCGCATCGTATCGCCCCATATCGCATAATGTTGAATCAAATCGTATCGAACTGTATCGCAACAGGGGTGAATCGTATCGTATCTCATCGCCTGGTGTTTCAAATGTATCGTTAATGTATCGTATCATTGGCAACGTATCGAGATGCGCATCGTATCGGCCTCAGTGATGGAGATGCACATCCCTACTGTGAACACCTCTGCCAGCTGAACTGCACACACCCTGAGAACACGGCCAGGGATGCCATCAGGTCCAGGAGCCTTGTGTGGGTTAACCCTTTTAAAGGATTTGCACACATCTGCCCTGTTTAAAACAAAAGGGCAGTGTAGCTCCTGGTCCCTCTGTACCTCCACAGCCTGGCTGCTCTCAAAGCGTGCAAAAAAACTGTTCAGCTCATCTGGGAGAGATGCGCACGCAGACACCCGCAGCACCCCCCGCTGCTCCTTTGTAGTCAGTCATTGTCCTTAGTCCCGCCCACATATTCCTAGTGTTACAGCCTTTGAAGTCAGATTCCACCTTCTCTTTGTACTGTCTCTTTGCATTGCTGATTGCTCTCCGGAGATCATACCTAGATTTCCTGTACTCCTCCAAATCTCCAGCTCTGTGCGCGATAGTGCGCGCTTTCAGCTTGCCGCGCACCTCGCCTGTTTATCCAGGGCTTTTGATTTGGGAATGTTCATACAGAAACCTTCGGTACCACGTCATCGATGCATTTCCCAATGTAGCAGATGACAGTGTCCGTGTGTGTGTTGATGTTATTGTCCTCAAACACACTCCAATCCGTAGATGCAAAGCAATCCTGCAGTGCTGAATCTGACTCCTCACTCCATCGCTGTACTGTCGGGCAGCTGATGTGTTGAAAGTATCTCGACAGAACTTTCTTCATGTTCGCGGTATTAAAGAAGTGAAGTCCAATTTTCTGATGGATAATATAAATGTTGTCAATGAAAACCATGACATGATAAATGATGATAAAGTTTGATAATCATTGTGTTTGAAAGTTCCTGCCTTCCTCCTGCTTTTGCAATGTTATATCTCTACCAGAACTGTAGTTGTGATACTTTTGCTTTTTTTGTTTAGTTTTAGGGTTTTATGCGCGTGAGGGAGAGCCTGCTCTCCTGCTGCTGTCTGCTGCTGTCAGACAGATGTGGGCACATCACAGCAGCATCTTCCCCACACTGTACACTGAACACATGGAACTGATGAGGGAGTACAGACAATATCCTGGAACGTTTTACACAATTTAAGTGTTTTAAGATTATATTTTTTTATTGTACCTTGAAATAAATGTAACTCTACTTTCCCAATTTTTTTAAAAATACAGTTATCTGCTAAAAGTGTTATCTCATTGTTTGAGTGTATCTGATGACTGTGTGGAGAGCACATGAAGAGGACAGATTGTTCAGTTACCATGTGTGTTCGGTAAAGCAGACGGGACACACGTTGTACTTCATTTGTTACTTTACTTTGACAAAGATCTAAGACCCCTTTAAACTATTAGGATACTGTGATGAAGATATTAAAGTATTTTTGAAGGACCGTGCCAGCTAATGAACTGAACAAAGGAACATTGTATGTGCTTTTTCATAATTTTAATGGGACAGTTCATCCTAAAATAACATAGTTCTACAGCATCACCGCACAGGAGAGTGTATATTTTAAACCTGCACTCTATTTGCATGGTTATGTGAAGGTTTTCAGAGTGGACAATGACCTCTGCAAACTCCTGATTGGCTACAGTACAAATGCCTCAGTCCCTGTTGTTAAAAGTCTCTTTCCTAGATGCCTTTATAGTTAAACTGTTAAAAGGAGGTATAGGTAAAAAAGTGTTCATTAGAATTGACTCTTTTTCTTCTGCTTCCACTGGTTACAGTCAAAGTGATAGGTCAAATAGAATGATAAATCAAAATCAGCTGCTCCAGAACGCTGTGCAGCTACCAGTAAAATATATGACACTGAAACTAAGTTTGTAAAGAGGCATTTCAGGGAAAAAAAGAAAAAACATGAAGATGTGGGAATCTTCCCTGGATGAATCAGAGTTCCTGCATCCTGCTCTTTGCCGGAGATTATGGAAATGCAGCCGCCTGGTTTCAGTGATTTGACAAGGGTGGCTGGGCCCTCTGAGGTCACACACACACGGCAGAACACGCGCTCTGACAGCGTTTTGTGCTTGTGCCCGGTGCAGACGCAGCATACCTATTCACTCAACTAGACTTAAAGAGGATTGGAAGGAGTCAGGAAATGTTTTCTCTGCGATGGTGAGGGTCCCTACACATTGAAGCCGAGGCATGTCATGGACATGGCAGCAGTCCTTTGAGACAGCATTCCACCAGCTCCAGGTATTTTGTCAATACAAAGATTTGAATTTGCGCTCCCACTCAGGGAGCGCAAATTCAAATTCTAACCCTAAACCAGAAATACAATCCTACGCTAACTACATTAGCTCTGCGAAAAACCTTAAATCTTATGAGGGGACCTAGTGTGCCCACAGCCATGGATTCCTTATTTTATTGCATTGAGCTTCAGTGTCAAGTTTGCAACACAATAACAGCCCTATCTCACGCTTGTGTAAAACAAAATTGTCAGGAAAGCTTTATATTGTCCTCTAAATCCAGCTAATTATGATCTTGGCTCTTCGACTGGAAGGCTGCTGCCTGATCCAGCAAAGTCTCATGTTGCGTTGGATTACATTGCTGAAGAAACAAATCTGGACCCTTTTCAACACCAACAGAGGATCACACACAATGATCACACACAGATGGAAGTGCAAACTTAGAGCAAAATGTTTGCTTTAGCTCAGAGAGGGTGGCTTTCTATGAACACTATGCTTGGAGAAGTGAAAATCCCACCTCCTCTGTGCTCATCGTCGTCACTCTTGGCGGCCTTGTAGTATGTGATGCCCCTCACCACGCCGGGCTGGTGGCCAACCACCTTGGCTTTTGCTGTAGGGTCAGGCTTGGCCGGCTTCCCAGGTTTAATGACCTCTTTCTTGGGTTTTACGACCTTTGCTTTGGGTGGTTTGGCTGAAAGTTTGGCCGCAGGGGTCTTTTTGTTAGGAATTTTTACAGCCTCCTTGGTTTTCTCTTCATTAGTATCCTGCAAACATGACATTTTGGTTATATCACAACACCTGGTAATATTGGTCTGTGGGTCTTATCTGCTGACCATGCTTATTAAAAAAGGGTGAGGTTAGATAGTATACCTACAATGTTTGTCAGAGATGTTAATAAGTATTTAATGTAGCGAGTTCCTGGGACGCATAAGTGGTCATATGAGTTGGTCACCAATAAAATGGGCATTAAACTTAATTTGATTGGTTATTTTGAAAATGTAAAACCTGAATTTGCAAAACATTATAAAAATCAACATATAGCAATGTAAGACATGTTATTTGCAGAATCTCCAAGGGACATTTAAAGTATGATCAAATCCATTCAAATTTGAGTAAGATTTGTTATGTTTTTCTGTCACTCCTTGAGATTGAATTCAAGGTTCAAGGCTTATATTTGTCATACGTACATAGCTACAGTGTAGTTATGTCGATGAAAATCTTAGGTCACAGGCTCCTCCAACAGTGCAACACAATAAAACTGAAAAACTGAAAAAATAGTGCAAGTACCTGTGCTTTGGTCTCCGAGGAGTCCTTCTGCAGCAGCTGCAGGCTGAGGCTGGAGATGTCCTTCTTGATGCTCACCATAACGTTGGAGTAGTTCTCGTATCTCTTAAAGTGGTTGGTGAGGCTCATCATGCTGTCTCGAACAAATTCATTGTCTCGCGTAAGGTTTGTCTTGATTGTCTGAAAGATAACATCATAAAAGCAATTGCAATATGTTATGTAACATAGGCTTGTATACAGAGTCACAAGAAACACCTCTCAATATGTCTCCTCCCAATCCTTACAGCATAATGATGTGAAGAATAGGCGCTTTCACACCAAGTACTTTTCCCAGGAATAGTTACCGGAACTTTTCCCCGGAACTTTTATTTCCTGGAACTATCTAGTAAATTGCGTTCACACCGGAATAAGTCCCTGAGGGTGCTGCTGAGAGCCAGTCCCCGGCCGGAAGTTGGAGACTGGCTCCCAGCAGCTTCTACTGAAGTCTTCAGAGTAAATCGCCAGAAGCGCCGACACCTCCTCATCACTCCACCGCTCTCATGTTTTATTTTGTGTTGCCATAAGTTAGTCTCTCTCCGTTGGTATGCTGGGCTAATGCTAATGCTAATAATGCTAATGCAAGCAAATAAAATGGCGGCTTCACAAAAACGTTTCAGAGTTTTACGGGCCGTGGTTTGCAATTCGCCCAGCCAATCAGAAATGTGAACCTTTTTCTCCCCAGGAAAGTCCCTGCTCTCTAGCAGGGACTAAAATGGGGTGGAAAGGTTCTCAAAAAAAAGTTCGGAACTATTCCTGGGAAAAGTACTCCGGTGTGAAAGCGCCTAATCGGTTGCCTACCTCTTCTAGGGTGTTCATTTGAGACACCACCTTGTTGATGTAGGAGTGAATCTTCATTAGATCCATGCTGTAAAGTGTTCCCTCCAGGAGGTGCACCATGGATTGGAGCTGGTCATTCATGCAATAAAAGGAAAAGAAGTAGCATTATTCACCTTCTCCTGAACACAGAGCTGACATCTTTATGTGCCTCTGTGTAACTAGTAATACCTAAAGTGCCCTCAAAAACATTTGCTCTGATCACTTATTGACATCCACTCCAGTGTTCTCGGTCTGGGGCTCATTCAGAGTCTATGTTAATTATTTGTGTATGTATTGGCTCAATCTATAGTTTAAAGTGGAGACTGACATCTGGAACTGCCTTCTGTTTCATATGGTACATAGCGTGCTTCTCCTGCCTGTGAAACATGAAAGTGTGTTTTAGGTTTGTGAATGCTGACGTGCTCACAAAAGATGTTAATTGACACACAACTATAGCCAGTTCACAGAGCTGAAGTACAACCTTTAAAGCTTTTATGCCTTGTACTTTCAAGCACTAACCCCAACCCTAACAACATATATGTATTTATTAAAGATTATTATATCAATTATAAAAACTAATTTGTATTAATTAGTTTACTGCAGAACTGAAATAGAGGTATGAAAGTGGTACTCGGGATCTTTGTGGCTTTAAAAATGTCTTCTAAGACTCTTATTAAAACCCCTTTATCTTATTACATGCTACTTGTTAGACGCTTTTATCCAAAGCGACTTACATACATTCAGTACTGTGGACAATCCCCACAGGAGCACTTTGGGGTGAAGTGTCTCAGGGACACAACGACATGCTGACTGCAGTGGGACTCGAACTTGCTATCCCCTGATTCGAAGTCCAGCACACTATCCACTGAGCCACAGCCTCCTCTTATGACTTAACCTAAGTCAGAAAATGGTAATTTAACTATTTAAATAGTTTATTTTATGTAAGATGGAATTGTCTATTTTGTAGAAAGAAATGCTGTCCATCGTCCATCAGAAAGATGCTATGATCAGATAGATTTTGTACTTAGAGCAGATTTGAGTTTCATGTCACCACCTTCAGTAACTCGGGGGCCTGTTTCTTCAGCTTCTCCATCTTCCACTCGTTCTCACAGGGGTTGAGGGAGGACGAGGGGGCCGTGCACGAGCACTTACAGTCGGATCCGGAGCTGACTGTCTCCACGGTGTAGAAGTCCTCCACACGCACACTGCCGCTCCGCAGCCGCTGGCAGGCGTCCCTGCTCAGAGGGCGCATGATGCACTTGCAGCGACAGTCTGAGCCCTCTGACGTCATCCGGACCGGCTCCGTCTCCCCAAAGATCTACAAGACACAATGTCCTATTTTCAAATCCAAAGATATTTTTTTATTGAAGCTGTTTCTTGTGCTGTCTCTATAATCGTCATTTTGTGCTCACTAATGGCGCTTTTCCACTGCAGCACGTAGCACGGTTTAAGCGGGCTTTTCCACTCGGGGTAGTTCCGGCTCAGGGCAACTTTTTCTTTTTTTCTGGCCCTCCAAAATCGAGGTTCTTACCGGGCCAACAACCGGTCTAAATATGCTAAACTAGTTACGTAAACACTTTCGACTGGTGATTCGTCAGAGAGAATCGTCACAATCGTTGCGCGAGATAATCCTACCAAAACATCAGCCGTTAGCTGTTAGCACTCAGAGCTCACAGCTCCTCATATCTGTTCAGAAACTAGACAAAAGTTAAACAAGTACAAACCACAGACTGCCTGTGTCATGGTGAATACAGTCGCTGCTTTATTTATGTCTGTATAGGCCGTTGTTGTGAGTGTGGACGGAGCATACACTGCGTTAGCTTAGCCGATCTCCATTCAGAAAACACGCATTTTAAAAGGTTTTTCGCCTGCCGTCTGTCTGCAGACTTGTCAAAGCATTCATTCATGGTTTTTACTAACCGGTGTCAGTATGTTGCTACTTAAGTTGTTGCATATATCAAGCGACGCTTGCAGCATTTTTGAAAACAAAGGAGCTACAGAAATGGCAAGAAAAAGCTTTTACGCAGCGTCGCTCCTCCCCGCCGAACAGCCGATCGCCCCGCTGCGTTACTATAGTTACTACCACAGTAACTAAACTGTAATGGAAACGCAGCATAAAGTGAGCCTCCCTGGCCTACCAAGGCCTAACCATACCATACTAAGCCGTGCTAGGTCCTGCAGTGGAAAAGCGCCAATAGTGAAGTATCTCTTTAATGAATGAAATGGAAATGTATTTTTATTGTGGCTTTGTAAGAATTAAACAGACCAAATTGGTATGTATCCAAACTCATAACATGTCACTCCATTAGGCTAACCTCTGCTGGACTTCAAATCCATTTTTATTGGAGGGAAACAAAAGCAAGGGAGATCTTGAAAGTAGCCACAAGCTTCCTGTTGCATGATAGCAGGTGTGACTAAAAGGAGAGCCTCAGAGAACAACATCACAGGCGCATAACCAGCTGGCTTTTGCTGCCATGGATGATGACGGAGCTTTGGCAGGCCATGCTCATGACTTCCTAAATAAACAGGAAGCAATGCATGGCAGCCTGAGCAGACATTCCACATTCACCCTATGAGACAATTGCAAGCTAGCACACAGTGGACATAGCTTGCATACAGAAATTCAACTAGACAGATTAACTGCAAATGTTATTCATGTTCATATTATATATAAATATGTACAGATGGTGATGCTGGGACGGCGTACTGAGGCTTGCTGAGTACTTCACTTTGTCTCCTTAATTTCACTGGGGTGGGTGGGTTAGTTTAAGGGAACTAAACCTTGGTTGGATTTGTTAATTCTTTTCTAACAGTTGTGTTCTTTACAATGGTGTTCAGACTGAAAGCAAAATCACATTTTAGATGTATTTGATGTCAATGTATCTATTTTAACATTTATGTTAACTTTATGTTTTTAACTTTATAACTTGCATAGGAGAATCATAACAGAGAGAACTGAGTTTTCATCTGCTGAGATCAGTCTGAGCTGTCACTCAAACACAGCACAGGCTGTGCAAACACACATGGACTACTGTAGCTTGCTAAATGGCTAGTTAGCGGGTTTGGGCAAATAAACTGGGATTTCAAAAGCACTTAGGTGGTCAAATGTGCACAAATGACGCAGGGTTAGAATGTGCTTTGTGCTGTGTCCAAGCAGCAACCTCCGGGTCCAGGTGAAAGCCATACAGAAGTGCCCTAATCCTGCATAATGCATTAACCCTTTCACAGTGTGATTCCACCTTAAGAAAGTAAATTGTAACATTTGGCTCTCCCAAGAATGTTTTGTTTTGCTCCACCCTTTTCATGGCACTGCTAAAAGCTGGCGAGGGCCAAAATCCCAGACTGAAGGCTTTATAATCATGGACCACCAAACAATAAGTGATGTCATGGTGACAACCACTTCCTTTATTATGGTCTGATCACATCAAAAGATGTGTGGTTCATATCCATATTGCTATTGAATTGCCACTGATAGGAAGGCCTAATGTTGAAACCCTAACCCTAACCCTAAACCAAATGGAGCAGAGAGCATGTCAGTCATAGCCCATGCGTCCCACCTGACCCAAGGATGGCCACACAGGTCTGTAAGCACCCTTCTTTCTAACTCAAATCCTACAGACTATTTCATCTTCAATCTTATAGTCTTCAGCCCTAACCTACGCTGACTCATGTGACATCCATTAAAGGTCACCTATTATGCAAAATCCACTTTTTCATGTCTTTTATACATAAGTAATGCTCCCCTCTGTTTAAAGAGATTCTGAAAGTTCCAGGAAAAAAGATTTGCTCACTTTTTGTCCTGATCCATTTATATAAAAACCTGTCTGAAAATGAGCTGATCAGATTGTGGCCACTTTATGATGTCATAAAGATTTTTTGGGTTGTGTAACCATTAGCCAGTAGGTACCCCCCCCTCCCCCCCCTTATCACCTGAATCTCCTCCTAGTGCACCATTGAGTTCTTTTTAACCAAATCTCTCTCAGAGGGACATCAGAGACATGTTCTATATCTGAGACCTATAATATATTGATGAAAAACAGTAAAATAGGGGACCTTTAAGCCAATGTATCAGCGTCTCACGGCTCCTTCCGGTTATACAACCTTTTTCACAAATGCAGTATAGTCCCCAACACCTGGAAATGTTCTCTTATATGTACGATCAGTGGAGCTCCCCTTTAAAGCCTCCCTGTAATAAAATCTTGTTTGACCATTTTGCACCAAAACGGAGACTCCGCTCTTTTAAGGTTTCATCTTCTGGATTGTATTTCAATTGTTGTACCGCAGGACATTTTATTTGACAAAGGCTCAATTGACTGAAAATACAAGACTCTGATGTATGACTATACTGCATGTTGAATGTCCATGTTCTCGCAGCTTTTTAGTACTAAAGTATCTCACGATACATTGTACTTGAATTGCACTATTCATAGTACTGCTTGAGGTTCTCCCTGCTATCACTCATGTGTTCAGCATGTGTGTTGTTTTGGAGTAGACACTGCTGGATCATGTGTTGGAGGAGGTTTAGACTGTCATCTCTCCCTGCTGAGATTTAGGGACCTGTGCAGGATGGGCGCACATGTGGTATCACTTTTTTTCAGAGATGGAGATCAGGACAGAGATTCTTCATCGATGATCAGTGTTCCTGTCCTCATGTGACTGAAGTTAGTTGTAGTACTCTCAGCATATGAAGAAAACATTTGTGGAAACTCTGGTGAAAGATTTACAGAGAACGTATGTGATGAAAATAATCAACCTTATAAACCAAACTCTTGCATTTCTCATCTCTCCAAATTGGTAGAGGTGGAGGTGGTGGGGGCTCATTAGTGAAGGAATGCAGGCTGAGTGATGGGGGAAGATGTGGAGGGGGGGTCTGATATAGGGCAGGACTCCTGTGTGCAGAGCCGGGCCAATCCTGACCCATGTCAAGCGAAAAGGCACCAGGTTGACAAATCCTACAGCCACATGAAAACAGAGTGGATTAGCAGATTAAATGTCTTCAGCAGAGGCTATGCTGCCCTGCTCTAACACAGACTGCTGCATAGAAACAGCTTCAGTTGCTTTAAGAAGAAGTCAGAGAAATTCCATTCAAGTAAAGAAGTTACTAAATAATTGCCATGAAGGCTTTAACTGCAGGAGGAAGATTTTTCAGCGTCATATCATGAAAAATCTGAATCATTCTGCCAGTCAGAGCAGCTTCCGCCTCCTCCTGTCAAATCATATGTGCTGATATGCCTAACGGACCATACAACATCCCATGCCGAGCTGACCTACCAGCATGAGACCAGGCAACACAATTAAGAGTGCTAATAATTAAGAGTACAGAGTATTTAACGCATGCTTTGAGCTTTGAGTCTTTGGCTTTGACCTCTCAAGTGCAGTCAAGTTTCAGGTCAAAAATAACACAGCTTAAACATGAACTCATGTCTGCACAATGTGAGTGAAAGAGCTGCAGAGAGCTCTATTAGATCAACCATTGCAGCCTTTAACAGCTAACACAGCCTGACAGTGATGAAGTGAACCCCCAATTGTGCTCAGGATTGCTAAAAACACAAGATGTGATACACAATGGCTGGTGTTAGCATCAGAGTCAATGTTTCAGTCGCACTGGCCTGTTGTATCTGCAGGCTTGTTAATATCAACATGGATATCCTCAGTGCTTTGCCAGCTGGGCTGATCACCGGGACTTCTGCAGGTCTCCTGTAGCTTAATGTTCAGCTGCATGTTCAGCAAATAATAATGCTCTGATCCCTGTAATGACCTGTGGCAAATTCAACTGTTTTCCCACAAATGCACCTCAGGGCACCACGAATAGCAATTTAAATCAGTCTTAAGCCAAGCTTGTGATTTTAAAGGTTGGACTATCTCTTTAAAATCCACATCATCTCCTGTCAGTGGCACTTAAGACCAAATCCAGGGTCCACATTCCAGTCCAAAGAGTCCGTCTGATTTTTTATCTAATTAGCGAAGCTAATGATAAACTTACTGTGCCACTGTGAAGATAAACTTAGTACAAAGGGGGGATTCTATGAAGCCTGCAGTCTGGAGATGAAGCATGAGGTCGGCAGACTATAAACCACCACTCTGACATTAGCATGGGGGTGTTCATTAGCTGAACACAAAGTGTATCAAGCACTCGTTGCTTTTGTGGGTACACATGCACATTCCTGATGGGCTGTTTGAGTGCTGGACACTGAACTCTTCAGTCCTTACATCGCCTAAGATGCTATATGGCATTACTGTTATATTCTGCTTTACTCATATATTACCAAATGTGAACGTTCCTCTTCAGCCACAGCGACATTTAAGAACTCTGGGAAACATTTATACATGATTTTGACACACTTCTACTTATTCTCCATCAATCAAATGATCAGTGTGTTTTGAGGCTGAACATCTTCTGAAAGCAAACAAACACACAAATCAAGCTGTCAATATGGCTCCTTAATAAAACCCACATGCTATCAAAATCCATTCACAGGCACAAAGAGACACTTTCCTAATTAGTAATGTGTGTCTGGTGACCTCAACAATGAATGGAATGATAGATGTTCCCAATGTGTTTTCCCCCCGAGATTTGCTACAGCAGATGTTTTTAGGAGATGTTAAAAAGTTTACTCACTGAAAGATACTGTACTCCACTAATTGCGCAGATAAAAACATTCATTCTTAAACATTTTCGGCCAAAAGGTCTGTGTTCAGTCTTTGTAGCTGCTGGTGGTATGGTTTGTATTCATCATACTAACACAAAAACACAAGTCCTCTCGCAGCACGAAAGCCAATAATGTTATATCCTAGGAAAATATTTCTTTAAGATTAGGGAAGGCTAATTAAGGTTAACACAAGTCTATGATGGGACGCAAGCTCCCCCAACACTCCTCACACCCTTACTCACCGCCGTGCTGCATATAGATTACACAACTTCCTGCATTGACACAGCATGTTGGAATGTTCTGAGTATTGAAGAGATCCATTTGCATGAGTTTATAGTTGTTCACTGTATGTGCACAACATGCATTTGAGTTTTCTTTTCCTTATCTCTGTGTCCTCGGTTTATGCATCCATGTGTGTGAGAAGAAAACAAAAGGACACACAACCATAAAAGGTTATGGTCCGCAGGGAGAGATTTCCTGATCACATGACCCCAACTACGTGAAGGCATAGGGGCCGGAGAAAAGAAGGCCAATGATTTGTTAACATGAGCCTGTGATATAAAGAAGGCTATTTTGTTATGGCTTGTGATAACATTATTGGGGACATTTGATGGGCATGTACATCCACTTATACTTTTCTATGGGTTGTTCAAAAAGTGCAGCTTTTAAAAAAAAGTATTATTATACAGCACACTTGTGGTTTTGGCATCCATGTAATATAATCGATGGATCCGTCCAAGTCATCCCCACAATCTATGGACAGCCTAAAATCTAACAATCAGTTTCACCGTTTTGTGCCAAAGCCAGGCCACATCAGAGCTGTGCGGGGGGGCACCCGGGACCTGCGGTTCACACTGATACCAGGTCAAGAGAGACTCATACCTCAGTGTGACTGAGGTATGAGTCTCTCTTATTTCCAACAGCTTGCAGCTCTGTTTTAACCACAAACAGAAACTCCACTCTCTGCAGAACGATAATGCTTACTCTTCATCAAGCCCCATGTGACATCTGCAACACTAGAACCGCCAGGGGTCGCTGTATACCTAAAACCGCACAACGGGTCCAAATGTACCCGCTATTAGAATGCATTGATTTCAAGGTACATGTTCCTTTCCTTTATTTATCATACTAGAACACAGGGTTATAACAGTGAGTTTTGATCGCAGTGGATGAAACTTATACCAATAGAAGATGTATATAAAAGATCGCTACTGTGAGTTATGTGCAAAGTGTCTCATCTATCTCTCTCTCTATCTATCTATCTCTCTATATATCTTATCTATAAAGAGAGAGAGATAGAGAGCTTCAGCGTCGAACGATGAGCGGATCGAGCGAGCGAGATAGCAGCGCGATGAAGCGAGAGCTAGTCGAGCGAGCACGGAGCGCGAGCAGCGAGCGGAGCGAGCGAGCGAGCGAGCGAGAGCGAGGAGCGAGGAGAGGAGCGAGAGAGAGCGAGCGCGCGAGCGAGCAGCGAGAGAGGAGCGAGCGAGCGAGCGAGCGAGTGAGCGAGGGAGCGCGCGCGCGAGGCGATCGTCGAGACGAGAGAGCGAGCAGGAGCAAGAGAGACGTAGAGCATAGCGAGATTCGAGGAGAGAGGAGCGAGCGAGCGAGGGAGAGCGCGCGCGCGCGAGCTCGCCAGCAGCGACGAGCGAGCCAGCGAGCGAGAGCTAGGGAGCGAGCGCGCGAGCGAGCTAGAGCGAGCGAGCGGAGCGCGCGCGAGCGAGGAGCGCTAGCAGCTCGAGCATCTATCGATCTAGGCTAGCTAGCTAGCGAGCTCCTGCGCTCATCGATCGAGTCTCGCGTCTCTGTATAGATATCTATCTATCTCTCTATCTATCGAGCTATTTATTCTTCTCTCTTATCTATCTATTTTATCTCTCTCTCTCTCTCTCTCTCTCTCTCTCTCTCTCTCTCTCTCTCTCTCTCTCTCTCTCTCTCTCTCTCTCTCTCTCTCTCTCTCTCTATCTCTCTATTTATAAGGAACCGCAGTAAACAACAGCCGTTATGTTTTCACGTGAGATCAATAGCGCGAAAATCTTCTAACATTTTCTATAAGGTAAATATTACCCGCTGGTGCTGATGGGTATAAATGGCCATTTTTTGGGCCATTTTTTTAATCTGACTTCATATTGACAATTTTTAACAACAGAGGGTGCTACATAACACACTTTTAGGAAAAGTCACGGACTGGGAGACTTGAATATTTTATTGAAAAAAAGTTTCATACAATCAAGAAACAGCTGCCGGTAAAATGTACCCGTTGGCGGTTCTAGTGTTAAGTATAGTTGGCATAACATGGCATGGGAAAATATTGTTTTGTTAACATTGTAACAATCATATGGCAACCAGGCTTCCTCCAGCAGCTGTAGGTGAATATAATCATAGAGCCCTGTCTCACAGAGCATCAGTCTGCTGTGTTCTTCTTTCCAGCACCCAGCTGACCTTGCACCGATTGGCCTCTGGTTTGTTTACAATCTCAACATGAAGCAGGTGCACACGTTGGTTCCCACGACACCCTCTGCTGCCCTTCATGTCCTCTTCTAAGCAGGCTTTGTTTCACATAAATGCCAGTGCCACCCGTCGGGCTACAGAGAATATGACTGGGCATCTTCAGTGACCAGAAGACAGGAGCTGTGACACTGCTGCATGATAAACAATGGTGTAGTGAGGACGGACCCTAAAACCTTTGGCTGCCTTTGCTAAACTCTCCACCTGACCTGCTTCTCTCACATCATTATTTAAAGTAGGCAACAACGGGGCCTGGATAGACGACCAACACTGACGTTAGTGATCAGGTCATGCTCACTTCCTCCTAATGATGCTGGATGGGCTTCAGTCATTTTCACATTTTCAGATGTATTTATAAGGCTTGTGAGCATAGTCATGTTAAAACCAAAAAGTGACAAATATTAACACAAAGTTTGAAGAACACTATTGCCTAAACTATAATTGTAATCTGGATCATTGAGGTCTCCCTTTATGGAAACAAAGGGGACTACACCAAACCACACACTTTTGGTATGCAACAACTTTTACTACAACCAGCGCAACCTCACACTGCCTCCATCACTGTTGTAATTAATACTGCTGCTGCAACTATGAAGTAATTTGGAGGGTTAATTCTGCATGGACACAGCTGCTGATTGGGCCTCTGATTGTATCCAGAGCATCAACTGTTGATAGTCACACACCATACATGGACATACATGCAACACAGCCTC
>NW_022988043.1:26519125-26546625 GCF_902827165.1 Trematomus bernacchii
TAAGACTTTTTAATTTATTACATGTGAGGTCGTTTTTATTTCAGGCCCTTTAAAAAAATGATAGGCTCAATAGGACAACACTTGTCTCGCTTACTTCTCTCTTGCTACAGCGTGACGTCACACACACATGCACGTGGGCACGCACGCACGCGCACACACACACACACACACACACACACACACACACACACACACACACACACACACAGAGCTAGAACTCAACTATTTCTTACTGAAATATCATTCTTTAGTCCTGCAGCGAGGAAATACAGTCTTACAGCAAAGGGACAGTGCAGATACAAAGGTGTAAATAAAGTAAGTCATACAATAAGTGCAATACAATACAATCCAGACTTACATATTAAATAAAGAGCCGATATGATAAATATGAAGGCTTCTTCTTATGTAACCAACCAAAAAAACAGTCACAGTCAGAATCTAATGTCAGTGTTAGTACTACTCGGTATGCAAATTGACCCATTTCAGAATAATATATATGATATGTTTTATAATGATTGATCATGAAAGTGTTCTCAAAGCTGGTAAAGGTGCAGCTAGTTTGAATGACTTTGTATACTGCAGGGTAGCTTGTGAATTTACTCCAGGTGGAACTAAAGTCTGATTTAACACTTGATTATATTTCACATCATTCATCCACATCTGTAAAGTAACTAAAGGACTAAATACATGTAGTGCAGTAAAAGTACACCATTTACATCTGAACTGTAGTGAGTAAAAGTATGAAGTAGCAAACAATTTTAAAGTACAAACACCTTAAAAATTGTACTTAAGTAGAGTACTTCTTTAGAGATATTAAGCTATATTTGGGTCCTGTAACAATTGTAAATGTCCTCTCTGTGGGACAAATAAAGGTATTCTGATTTCTTTATTACCTTTAGTTACTTTACAGATGTGGTCTGGATGAATGATGTGAAATATAATCAAGTGTTAAATCAGACTTTAGTTCCACCTGGAGTAAATCCACAAGCTACCCTGCAGTATACAAAGTCATTCAAACTAGCTGCACCTTTACCAGCTTTGAGAACACTTTCATGATCAATCATTATCAAACATATCATATATATTATTCTGAAATGGACCAATCTGCACAATGACTACTTTTACTTTTGTTACTTTAACTATATTTTGATGCTAATACTTTTCCTTGAGTAACATTTTGATTGCAGGACTTTTACTGTAACAGAGTATTCCTACACTCTGTGTACTTCTACTTTTACTGAAGTAGCCTACAAGATCTGAGTAATTCTCCCACCTCTGGTATTTAGTGACTTTCCACCACTTGCATTTACATGCTAGCTTTCAGATTGACTAGGTAAAACGGTGCTTTTCAACGGGACTCCATATCCCATAATGCCTTCCGCACAGAGTCTATCCTCTTCGTAACACAGTAGGCTTGTTTGAGACGAGCTGCGGCTCGCCTCGAAAGTAGACGAGAATAGCCGATCGCAGCCGGGGGAGGTCTCAAAAAGCTCGCCTGAAGTCGGACAGCTCGGAGTCGGCTTCTTCTTCTTCTTCTTCTTCTCTCGGTTTTTTGGCGGATTTCAAACAACTTTAAGGTGCATACTGCCACCTCCGGAGTCGGCTTGACTCGGTTTGCATTTATAAATGCACACGGCATCTATTGCACGTCTGTCCGTCCTGGGAGAGGGATCCCTCCTCTGTTGCTCTCCCTGAGGTTTCTCCCATTTCCCCTTTAAACTGTGGGTTTTTCTCTGGAAGTGTTTCCTTGTATGATGTGAAACGTAAGGACAGAGGGTGTCGTATTGTCATACTGATATTCTGTACAAACTGTGAAGTCCACTGAGACAAATGTAACATTTGTGATATTGGGCTATATAAATAAACATTGATTGATTGATTGATAAAGAATGGACAAATGTGTTTAATCGTTAATGTCAGATATGTACTAAGTAAATACATTTGTTCCTGCTCAAGATTAGATTCAACTTTATTGTTATTGCACAGATTACAGGTACTGAGACAACGAAATGCAGTTTAGCTTCTAACCAGGAGTGCATAAAGCAGTAAAGTGAAAAGTAATGTACACAATCTACAGAATAAAATATAGAATGAATTGAATGATGAAAAAACAGTGAGGGGTATGAATACACTATATACACAGTAGCCTAGCCTAGTATGAACAGTGTGTTGTATGAATATGCTAAGATATATAAAGTATGACAACGGTAAGCAGTGCAAGTATAGTATAAAATATATAGATATTAATGTCATGATGATAAACATTGTGGAACAATGATGAAAAATGTGAATGGAAGTGGCGACGTAAAACTGACACAAAACAACAACACACTTTTGCCGAGCCAATGGAGAGTTTCATCTCCAGCACGGGGTAAAACCCACCAATGAGCGCTCAGCTCGAGATACCAGCGAGTCGTTTCCCATCAAGCATTTCGCTTCCGCAGCCCGGGGAGAGAAACTGCGCCGCCTCGCCGCGCCTCGCTCTCAAGTCTGCGGGCGTCTTTGTCCCGCGAGATTTCAACGTCTCATGTAGGCGAGCCTCCAGAGCAAGTCGGACAAAATGACTAACCATCATGCAACGCACGAGCAAGACGTTGATCGCAATTGCGCAGGTCTGCGCAGGTCTCGCTTGTCTCAAACAAGCCTAGTTATGGCGCATTTCCACTGCAGGGCCTCCCCTTCCGGTGGACCTCCATGGGACCTTATTTCAGAAAAGTTATGCATTGAAGTCAATGGAGAGAGAAAGATTATCTTTCGATCCCGTTTGAATTGTGCCACGAATTACACACATGATGTTTGTCAATTTAAAAGATAATTTTACAAGTAAAAAAAATAAAAATGTGTCATAAAACTGTGAAGTAACACTTTGTTTGTGTGAAACCGCTCAATGAACTACATCTCCCGTCTCGCACCACACACCAAGACGGCCGTCACGTTGGCACATTTCACTTCTTTCTTTCAGAATGAGGCTAAAAGTATTAAAAGAGGTGAAAATCACTCCAAGTCTGGGCATGTTGAGAGCTGTACATACACACAAGGGGAGTTAGTCGGTTCCGTAAGAGCCAGCATGCGGGACCGGGATTCTGGGATTTGTAGTCTTTCTAGTTGCCTATTTTTCATAGTCTTATATTTCAACAGTTTTACGACAAACTGTGGCTTTTTTGACATGGAAATTATTATTTAAGATTGACAAACATCTATGTGTAATTCATGGCACAATTCAAACGGGATCGAAAGATAATCTTTCTCTCTCCATTGACTTCAATACAAACTTTTTCCGAAATAAGGTCCCATGAGTCCCACCGGAAGGGGAGGGACTTCGCCTCTCTATCGAAGAATGAAGAAAAGCGGTCCGGTGGACCGGAAGTTAAAGAACATATTTCAAAATAAAAGACACGAGGATATAATGTCAATGCTGTAAAGGTTCAATCCTGGAACCCAGAAGTCTGACGAGGATACGTTTATTTCTGCATTCACATGCATATATGCGTTTATAGAGATTAATACAAGTATGCAAGCTCTATGCATAACTTTATTTCGCTGACCTCCGGTTTGTACGACTTCCGGTTTGTACTGTGTCTGTAAATCCAGTGTCCAGCTTGTCGCTGTGTGACAACCATAGACTGGTGACAACGTCATGTTTGTTGCATACCTGCAAGATTTACCTGTGAACTGTCGCCCTACTTTCACCTGCACCCAGCAGCAAGCGGGAGAAATGTTTCAAGTTGTACTTATGAAGTTACGTCTACAATTAGGAGGGTGAGTAATTAAGCTTTTATTTCTGTAACGTTAAACTTATTGTTTTTCTTCAACAAGTTTGATTACATTGAAAGACAGAGGAGGGACAGTATGTGCATTCTTAGTGTCAGGGTGTTATGCTGCAGGTCCATGAAGACAGGCCCCACAGTGAGTTCAGGATGAAGTGTTGTTACTGTCTTAGTTACCGTCCGGTTAAACATGTTCCTGGGGATGTGGCTCATTTTAGACAGGTTAGACCCAGCCAATAGTAAAACATAAACTTTAATATAACTAGCACAAGGTAGCTACTCCCCAGAAATGGACTGACTGGTCTGTGTGTGCTGCACAGAGGTCACAGTTGTGTTTTGTTCCTGTTCTGTTGTTAAAGAGTTATTTTTCTTCGTTCATAGTATAAAAGTAAATCAATTCATATCAGTATGTATAAGAAGTTGTAAGTAGAAAACATTTAGGAAAAAGATGACTTCTTATTTACTCCTTAAAATAGCACAATGTTATTAAACCAAAATGTTACCCTAAAAGAAATAATACAAAGCAAACTGAATACGTATTTATTTTGTTTCTCTTCTTACAGGTGGGGCTGAAAGACTCGACCCCCGTTGAGCTGGAGCATCATGGCTGCAGGTGTGACGTGTGTTACTCTCCTGCTCCAGTCACATGACTCCCAGTGGGTCCCCAGTACTCAGCTGTACAGAGCAGCAGTGGTACAAACCAAGAACTATGGCAAGTCTGAGAATAATGTCATTAAATACTAAAACTACACACTCATCATGTCTCATACACACATCATCTCATCATTTCTATATCTTGCTTAAACCCACAGTGTGTAAAACCAGGCCCGGTAGAGCACATGGCTGGGATGTCCGCAATCCAAAGCAGAGAACAATGTCAGAGAAAGTAAAGTGAGAGATTAGTAGTTATGTGAAAGTAAGCTATGCACACAGAATAGTTTATGTGTTGATGTCTCTGAGAGCTGAGAGGTGCTGGATCTGTCTGCCCTCAAAGTGCCAGGGATCTACAAGGACTTCACTGCTGCTTCTGCACCATAGGTATCCCTGTGAGGTGCCACTAGTGGACTCTGCTCTCTGTAAAGTTCAAGCTGGCAGTCCCCTTGTCCTATGAACATCACCATGACAGCTAGAAGTCACACCGCTGCCCACCACCATGCTCCACCACGGAACCTCGATGTGATGTAGGCTACAGACTACAACCATCTGCATGCCTTTTATGTGGTTGTGAACATCAACAGCTGCCCTTAAGGGGATAGTTCTGGTCTTTTGAAGTGGGGTAGTATGTGGTATATATCCATAATCAGTGTATTACCTACAGTAGACCAGTGGAGAAACATACAGGAGTAGAGCCATGCTGCTGAGGACGTGGGCAGAAGCAACATTTATTTTATCAGCCCACTGCTCCTAACACTAGGATGGGTCAAATGCAGAGAAACCGTTTTGTTACATAGTACCTGTACTACGTAATGACAATAAGTTGAATCTTCTTCTTCTTCTTCAATAAACTATTCTGTGTGCATAGCTTACTTTCACATAACTACTAATCTCTCACTTTACTTTCTCTGACATTGTTCTCTGCTTTGGATTGCGGACATCCCAGCCATGTGCTCTACCGGGCCTGGTTTTACACACTGTGGGTTTAAGCAAGATATAGAAATGATGAGATGATGTGTGTATGAGACATGATGAGTGTGTAGTTTTAGTATTTAATGACATTATTCTCAGACTTGCCATAGTTCTTGGTTTGTACCACTGCTGCTCTGTACAGCTGAGTACTGGGGACCCACTGGGAGTCATGTGACTGGAGCAGGAGAGTAACACACGTCACACCTGCAGCCATGATGCTCCAGCTCAACGGGGGTCGAGTCTTTCAGCCCCACCTGTAAGAAGAGAAACAAAATAAATACGTATTCAGTTTGCTTTGTATTATTTCTTTTAGGGTAACATTTTGGTTTAATAACATTGTGCTATTTTAAGGAGTAAATAAGAAGTCATCTTTTTCCTAAATGTTTTCTACTTACAACTTCTTATACATACTGATATGAATTGATTTACTTTTATACTATGAACGAAGAAAAATAACTCTTTAACAACAGAACAGGAACAAAACACAACTGTGACCTCTGTGCAGCACACACAGACCAGTCAGTCCAGTTCTGGGGAGTAGCTACCTTGTGCTAGTTATATTAAAGTGTATGTTTTACTATTGGCTGGGTCTAACCTGTCTAAAATGAGCCACATCCCCAGGAACATGTTTAACCGGACGGTAACTAAGACAGTAACAACACTTCATCCTGAACTCACTGTGGGGCCTGTCTTCATGGACCTGCAGCATAACACCCTGACACTAAGAATGCACATACTGTCCCTCCTCTGTCTTTCAATGTAATCAAACTTGTTGAAGAAAAACAATAAGTTTAACGTTACAGAAATAAAAGCTTAATTACTCACCCTCCTAATTGTAGACGTAACTTCACAAGTACAACTTGAAACATTTCTCCTGCTTGCTGCTGGGTGCAGGTGAAAGTAGGGCGACATTTCTGTTTACATCGCTGACATTTGTCACAGGTAAATCTTGTAGGTATCGCAAAACAAACATGACGTTGTCACACAGCGACAAGCTGGACACTGGATTGACCAAATAACTACACACTCTTATTTACATTAGACACGTTATTCAAAACCAACAGCCTGTGTGTTGTTTGCTAAACACTGCCACTGAAATACCACACTCAATTATCAAACCCCTGCCCCCAGAAACATGTTAAAAGCCACGTAACCAATTAGATCACGTAGAAACCTGAGCTTGAACACTTTGTTGTGCACAACAATGGAGGCCACTTTTGGAGAGAGAGTTAGAGGAAGAGGTAAATGCAATATACTGTATTTTGTCTTCAGTACCATACAGTAACTATATTCATGTCATCTTCACTCTCAGTAAAGTCATTGTGTCTGATACTGTTATGAGTATTGAGAATAAACCTATTTGTGTGTTTCCACATTGCATGTGTTCATTCATAGTCCATATTTACAGCGTGCTACAAATGAAAATGCCTAAAACTTTGACTTGAATTTCTTGTTTATTAATCAACTAATGGACAGTGTTTCAATTCAGTTCATGTAAGCCTTACACACACGTTCCTCTTTTGAGCGTCTAGTGATTATGGCCTGCATGTCTTTCTGTTCTAACTCAGCTGTCAGCTTCTTAGCAGTTTAGACAAACATCAAATTCATAATATAGACTAGTTGGACAAAATAATGCTTAACAACTGTTCCATTACTGAGTGAACTGTTTTAGGGGTCGACTGTATGATATATCGTTCTCCCGCTTGCTGCTGGGTGCAGGTGAAAGTAGGGCGACAGTTACTGTTAAAACAAGTATACCACTCAATGTTTCGTTTCCATAGGTGGGTGTGTCTCCAGTGCCTCCTTGCTTCTGATTGGCTAGTTTGCCCTATGCTTGCGCTGTACTCTTCAAAATAAAGGTTCATACTCTTTGCCTAGACAGTGCAGTGCGTGTTTGCACAACATTGAATATATGGCTACATGCAAAACATACAGAAGACAGTAGGCTTGTTTGAGACGAGCTGCGGCTCGCCTCGAAGGTAGACGAGAATAGCCGATCGCAGCCGGGGGAGGTCTCAAAAAGCTCGCCTGAAGTCGGACAGCTCGGAGTCGGCTTCTTCTTCTTCTCTCGGTTTTTTGGTAGATTGCAAACAACTTTAAGGTGCATACCGCCACCTCCGGAGTCGGCTTGACTCGGTTTGCATATATAAAGAATGCACAAATGTGTTTAATCGTTAATGTCAGATATGTAGCTACTAAGTAAATACATTTGTTCCTGCTCAAGATTAGATTCAACTTTATTGTTATTGCACAGATTACAGGTACTGAGACAACGAAATGCAGTTTAGCTTCTAACCAGGAGTGCAACAAGCAGTAAAGTGAAAAGTAATGTACACAATCTACAGAATAAAATATAGAATGAATTGAATGATGAAAAAACAGTGAGGGGTATGAATACACTATATACACAGTAGCCTAGCCTAGTATGAACAGTGTGTTGTATGAATATGCTAAGATATATAAACTATGACAACGGTAAGCAGTGCAAGTATAGTATAAAATATATAGATATTAATGTAATGATGATAAACATTGTGGAACAATTATGAAAAATGTGAATGGAAGTGGCGACGTAAAACTGACACAAAACAACAACACACTTTTGCCGATCCTTCAGCAAAGTGACACACCCTGTCACTCTTGTTGGCCTCTTATGATGATGCTGTCTTAACCTTTAACAGCCAGCGCCACCATTTGGTAGAGCACATTTTGTGTTTTGATATCTTGTTGAAAAATAAATAAAAAAGTGTAACTCCATCTGATTCAGCCAGCTCTATCGTTTGGTTGACATGTTATGCACAAAACAACCTCTAGATGTCACTGTGGTTCGAACAGAAAGCCCTTCAGCTAGCTTCCACTGAGAAAGTTGGCATGCTAAAAATCACTGCTGAAGAAATCACTCTTTTTGGTCAACTTTTGTTAGGTAACCATGTCATTATTGACATATGTTAGTGTCAGAGCACTGACTGAACAGAATTATATAACTTGACGCACAAAACATTTTTGTAACAAGGGTGTAATTATTTTTTTGAAAATATGCTCAACCAACTGGTCGAATTGGCCTTCATATTGTAAACTAGCAATACGACTTTTTCAGAATTTCAGAGATGTTTTCCAATAAAATATGGTAAATAGCTAGATTCATGGTAATATTACTACATCTAGTACTGCCTTATGAGTCTCAGGGTGTAAGAGTGATAAGAATTGATATAGCACCTTTCATGCATGGCATGCAGCCCAAAGTTGCACACACATGAGCAAGTTAGGCCAACACAGGATATAGACATTTGCTGTTAAGCCAGTTGTTTGTTGTTAGGCCAAACTTTTTATAATGAAAAACACTTTACATTACTTTTTTCCATTTCTTTTTTGTTTTACAATTATAATTTATTATTTTATAGGAATATATATGGTTGTATATATTGCTCATCTTCCATAAAAGAAAAAAATGTATTTGAGTTTGTGTTTTATTTTAGTTTGATGGATACACATACTGTACTATATGATGATTGTTGAAAATGCACTTCTGCCAAGGCCAGCTCGACCAGTTGGTAGAGGCTCATAAAAACAAAACTGTGTGGTCAGTAAAAAAAATAAAAATGGTTTGTGGTTATTTGTCCTATTTGATAAAAAAATGCAAAGAAATCATTTTTCCATAGGTTTCTTCTTGGTCTGGCAATTAAATGGTTAAAATATGATTATTTCTCTGCCCCTAGTTCGTTGCTCGCAGATTCTTCAGTCTCATCAGCCTCATCTTTCCATCTGTCCCAGTCAACACATCAGCCTCCAGCACACTTTCAGTGTCTGACTCCATAGAGATATTGTCCTGATGCTGTACAAGGGTGATGCCCCATGATCAAAAAATGACCCCTGTAGAGTCTGAGTGCCAATGACCTCATACACATGTCACTTGTTAGTTGCTTTTACCTTAAAGCGACTTACATACACTCAATACTGTGGACAATCCTCACAGGAGCTATTTGGGGTGAAGCCCAGGGACACAACGACATGCTGACTGCAGTGGGGATTGAACCGAAGATCAACGCACGATCAGCCACAGCCTCCATAGCCATATTATGTCTGTCATTAATAACCCCTTATAACAATTTTCTTTCCTTTATTCTCTTTTCTCTTCTCTTGACTGAATTAAAAAGTCCAGTCTTTAAGTAATATTTCAAGTCCTTTTCCTGCACCTTTTTAAGGCTATGTTTGCAATATGTATTCAAAGGTCACTTATTTAAATAAATCAATATCTGAGGTTAGCAAACAAATACTGCCTTTATCTAGAGAGCCAATGACACCCATGAAGAATTGCAAATCTTTTCATCTGCTGTATTAATACAATTGCCATGTGTTTTCAAATTGAAAATAAGGCACTGTCAGCCCAGAACATTATACAAAATATATATATATTTTAAAAGGGACCCGTAACGCTTAATCAATGTTATATATAGATCTTTATATAATATCAATATTATAATAAACTTCAACCAAAGTCAATTTCAGGAGTGGTGTTTGACACAGTTTACATTCAATTTCAACTATTCAACCTTTTTAAATAATTTACTTTAATTTAGAAAAGGTTTTTCTGAGAAAAATGTACTAACAAATTGAAAAATACAAGTTTAATAGGACAATGTGGATTTATTTTCTCACCTTGTAATTACACAATCAAATAATCTATAATACGGCTTTGGACTTCACTCACCATGTTTTGCATTTGTACTATTTTGTAGTCAATTTGGACAAATATCTTTCGAACTAAAAATATCCTATGATTGCATATGGTGTGAATATGTATACCCTGCTCACTCAGTATTATTTTAGGTACAATTTATATTTTAAATGTAATGAAAAAGCCAACTCAATAGTGTGTTAAAAATAGACTTTAGGATATTGTAAAACAAAAAACTGCTATAATAATGTATTCTTAACCCTTCTTTATCTTCACATTTGCTTTACACCCTCTATCCTTGGTGGTCATTTTGACCCCAGGAGTTTAAAGCTCAAGAAAATGATCATATTCAAAATTGTTACCAAAATGTACGTTTCAAGTACTTTATGTTTCTTAGTTAACTATCTAAATATCCATTTAAATAAAACACTACTAGCCATTTTCATTACATTAGCAGCACTAAACGTACCCTGTTTTTCACGTGGGGAGCGGGACCAAGATAACTTTCCATTTTTGGAAAATAATGTTTCTGCTTGTGTTTGACAGACAACAGGAGCATCTGCATGGGGTATTCAGGGTGGACAATTTGACAGAGGATTTCTCTGAAAGTACAAAATAAAAGTATTTTATAGTCTTTGCGCTAGTAGTCTAACTACTGAGTCCAAAATGATCAGTCTTCGAACTCAAAAGTATTTGTATTGCTCGTCACATATAGCAGCAAGACAGGCATTGTTGTACTATGGAGGGGACTTTGACAGGAGAGTATGAAGAAGTACACAGTAAAAGTATTTCATAGTATTTGGGATAGTTGTAACTACAACTGATTCCAACTTCATCAGTCTTGTGAAAAACGTATGGCCAAAAATAATGTTATCGCTCATCAAAGATAGCAGAAGCTTGTCATCTTTGCACTGTGTAAAGGCAAAGCGTTAGAACCTTTATTTTGAAGAGTACAGCGCAAGCATAGGGCAAACTAGCCAATCAGAAGCAAGGAGGCACTGGAGACACACCCACCTATGGAAACGAAACATTGAGTGGTATACTTGTTTTAACAGTAAGAACAGAAAAACGAAAAAACGAGCTGAATTGCCGTTTTTCCGTGTTGGGGCAAAATTGAAAAACAAAAAAACGACCCGTTTCTGTTTTTTTGTTGTTGTTTCAATTAGAACTAAAAAACAAACGGTTAAAACGTACCTTCGTCAATCTCAATCCACCAAACAATGTGATTTGTCTCCACCTTCCCAAAAGAACCAAAATCTGACAAGGTGTGAAATGTCTTTTTTAGCTGTTCTGTCGTCATTTCCTGCGATCTTCTTCATGCAGTCAGTCTAAATGAATATTAATACGGGGCGTTTATTTGACTATTTATAGGCAAATATGGGCGTTACGTGAAGCCCGCAAAAGCTGCGCCGCATTTCACACACAAACTGACACATGAAGTGTTTTTGTATTAGTTGGATCTGTGATGTAACTCTGTGTCATTCGTATGAAGCAAGCGAGCAGAGAGACTCGCTCACAATGAAAAGAGACAGAAGTGCTTTTGTGCTCTAAAAGAAACACATGGAGACAATATGAAACAAAGTATAGGATAATTGGCTAAGATGTTGAACACAACAAAAAGGGCAACTAGGATTCCATTATTATAAATAGATCTGGGGCCTCATTTATAAAGGGATATACGCTCAAAAAATGGCGTACGCCAGTTTCTACGCAATGTTTGCGATTTATAAAATACTAACTTGACGGGAAAATGGAGAAATGTGCTGTCCTCCACGCAAACTCTAACCCATGCGTACGCACTAAGCACACAAACGGGAGAGACGAGAAACTGCGACACCGTTGGCAGAAGGAAGAATGGAGAGAAATATGTGGAAATAATACCATAAATAAAATGTTACCTCTCATTTATCAAATATGAAGAATTCATTTTCAAACATTGATTAAAGCCAATCTTTAAATGATTAAACAAACGCCTGTTTGGGACTCCTCAGTGCACACAAAAACATAACTTGGAGAAATAAATAAATACGGATATGTTATTTAAAACCACCTCGAATATGTTGTGTTAATGTTATGAAATGTTTTCTCATAAATGATGCGGTAAGCAGGAGGACAGAATTACGTCTAAACTGACGCCGTTTTGCATTTCTATAGGTTATAGATACGAGCATGGTTTTATATACTATCACGTTTAATCGTGTTTTATGCCGTTTGCCAAGACTTGATAAGTCGCTCGTAAAACACAGGAGGTATGGAAACTAAGAACACCATATGTGGTAAATTGTACAGCTAATATAACACAATCCATTAGTTGTATTTCCTTTAACTGGTGGATTATGGATATATAGTTGCTGATCGACAGCTGGAACACAAACCACCAAATACAACAAAAATAATTCAGATCCAGTCGTCATGACTCCACTCCGGAGGGATTCCCCGATCATTTCTTAGTTTCTCATCAAGGGGGTGTCTCCTGTCCCCGGGACAAACACACTGCCTGAGGAAGGTTATGTGTATTTTTTTTGTCATTAACTTTTTTCGGACCACTTATTTATTTATTTTGGTGACGATCCGACCTCCATGCTGCTACTCTGGTTCAAACTGCATCCACCAAACAATGTGATTTATCTCCACCTCCCCAAAATAACCAAAATCTGACACGGTGTGAGATGTCTTTTTTAGCTGTTCTATCGTCATTTCCTGCGATCTTCTTCATGCAGTCAGTCAAAATGAATGAATGAATGGGCGTTTCTTTGACTATGTATAGGCAAATATGGGCGTTACGAGTCGATTGTGATTTATAAAGGGAAACAGGCGTAGGGAGTGCCGTACGCACTTCCCTCGCCGGTACGCAATGTTTTGTGAATCGGAAAATGGCGGAAAATGTATGTACCTATTTTTGTGCTTTGTACTACGTAAGCAACCTTCCTACGTCAATCCTACGCAAGGCGTTATAAATGAGGCCCCTGATCATTATTTCAGTTTATTTGAAACCGGCATAGGACGTCGGTTTAGTGTTTTATAAATCGGAAAATGTCTGTGCGTATTTATTTGCTTTGTCCTACGTAAGCAACCTTCCCACGTGAATCCTACGCAAGGATAAATGAGGCCCCAGAGCTTGATCACAGGGATCAAGATCACCTGAATGTGTGCTGTTAACAGCTGGCCTCAACGTGCTGCCTTCATGTCCTGTGGAATTAATCAAGCCTCGATAGACGATAACATATCACAATTAGGAGTTAGTTATCACATCTACTTAAAATATTTGTCGTGTCACAACATCCTAGTGAACGTGTCCCTTCTCTTCAACAGCAACTACATATTCGAATGAAGGCTAGCTGAAACCGTTGTTGTAGTGGGGGCTGGGGGCGTGTGATTGTTGGTTTTGGTTCTGCATTTAGTTATGATTATTAATGATCATCTCTTAGAAATTCAACCCACATTGTTGTAAGTGAAGGCGCACGTGAGTCCTTCTTTCAAAAGCTACACAGGGTAGTCTTTTTCACATTTTGAGTTGGGCTACTTTTTCGGCTTTCTAATTGGATGAAAGAAAACCATTATCCTCCACCCTCTTCACGGGCCTTGAACGCACCACCCTTGGGGGTGTGGATCCTGTTATTCCCCGCTGACCAGCAACAGTAGGCAAAAAAACATGGGACAGCGGTACGAGCAGTGAGGAGGCCGAGGACAGCGACACACAGGCAGCTCGACCCGCTCCACCCCACACCACCGCCACCTCCACCACCGCCACACCAGCAACAGGGTGCAGGCTTTCCGAGACGGGAGAGGCGACGTCGGACTGACTCGGGATCAGCCCATGCAGGAGGATGGAGGTAGAGAAGAGGGCGAATGGGTTCGACTTCCCGGAGAGAAACACCGCCAAGTCCGTTAACGGTAGGCAACACGAATCGGAGCATCATGCTGAAAGTTCACACACTCCTCAGCACACACACACTGCACAAACACTGCTGCTGTCCGTGCCTGAAACACCTTCCTCACCTCCACGCACACAGCATGGCTGTACTAGTTTTAATTATCAGCTCCATCACTGCCCTTACCTGGCTTAAAGACACTTATCTGTATAAGTGATGCGCGCAGTGACACAGAAAATAGACCCAGAGGAGAGTGAGCGGAGTGTGTGTCGTGATGTCTCTCTGCACAAATGATGAAGTTTAGAAGGACCCACGTCATCTAAACACCAGGAGGGCATGGCCTTCATGAGTGAGCGCGTTTTGTCCTTAATTGTTACGTTAGGTGCTTTGGTTGTTCTGTGTTTTGGACATTAAGGACATGTGTGTGTGCGTGCATGTGCGCGCGCTTGTGTGTGTTTGCTGGGAACAGAGGTCGGAATGTTTTTATTTGGAGGTGGTCAGTCAGGCTCCCGGGAGATCGTAAAAGGTGAACTTTTGAACTTGGAGAACGCCCTGAAGCCATTAGCTGTTTGGTCCCCAAAATCCCTGCGCCACAGCGGAGGGAGAGGTGAGGCAGCAGGATGAGTTCCCCTGTCCGGACTCCATGACTGCTGAACAGATGGAGGTCGCACTGAGTCAGTCTCTCGTTCAGTTTGCTGACAGTTGATCATGTCTTCATACTTTGCCCAGATCCAGGTCTAAACTATGCCCAGATCCAGGTCTAAACTATGCCCCACAATGCCTTGTAGCAGTCTGTCCCAGGCGCCAGTCCCATCTGCCCCGTGTTGGGGACTAAAGATGTATTGACATTTCCAAGATTACAATTCCTGCTCCTCTGAGCACCACGTGTTTAGGCATAGCAACGGTTTTTATAAAAGAAACCAATTTTGTTGGAGGCAGAAAAAGTCCATTAATCTAATATTCCAGATTCACCAGTTTAACCCTCTGCATCCATTCTGTGTTTAGGTATTTGACTTTTGGTTGAACAAACTAAAACATTTTAAGCAATTACTGATATGTATTAGTTAAACAAAAATGTATCCATGAATACAAAAAAAAGATGAATCAATAATTAAATTAATGATATTAGTTTCAGCCCTAACTACGCTGAATAAATAATTCTAAAGATTTAGTAAGCTTTTTTTTTGCATTTCTTAGCAGTAAATAACACAAACAAATACATCCTGTAACCTAATAAATGAACCAAAGAAAGCTGGATATGTTTTGAAAAAATTATTTTGTTTATATTTGATATACTATTTTCATTTTATTTGTAATTGTTAACTCTTTTCCAATGTTTAAGTATTTTTATTTGAATGTTGAGCACACTGGTCCTGTAACAAAATCATTTCCCAATTTGGGATTAATAAAGTATATATCTATTAGTCCTTAATAAGGATTTAAAATGTTTTAGTTTTTAGAATTCCAGCAATTGTAATTATGTCTAAACGAATGATCAAAAAACACTACTCAAATGATGTCCTTACAATACAATTTAGAGCATTTTTTAAAGGCTGAAAATGAGTGGTCTGTTTATAAGTTGAGCAACAGTAAAACAATCAACAATTCTGATCATTTAAATGTAATTAAGTTATTTTACAAGCAAAAAGGCCAAACATTGTACTTTGAAAGCATTTGCTCTGTCATTAGTTATGCACACAGTGTTGGGTTGAGGGGATGAAAGGATGTCCTTATGGCATATTATACTCTTTTCATGAGATTTTATAGACAACAACGGTATCAAGATAATTGTTACTTTTTGAAAATTCCGAACACAGACACTGTCTTCGCACAGGCGAAACATGTAGGACAGAGTGAGCTGATCAATCACTGAAGATGTGAAAGTCCAGCTGCTTAACCCATCACTGAGTGGTAAAAGCTTTCTGTCACATTGTTGCGTAGAAAAGAAAGCTGCCTGCGCCTGCTCCTCCACATTTAAAGAACAAACTCAATTTGCATTGATCTTTGAATTGACCAGGAATTTGGCTTAACCCGCCTCCGACTCCCTGCTCGGTGAAGTGTGCTTGTTTTAATGTAATTGAACTAGGTGGAAGAAGAAGGGGCAGAAAGGGAGGGGGGGGGGGGGGGGGGCGATTGGTTGGAGGAGCGTCGGGGGTGTGCAGGCTGGCACGGTGGGGCAGAGGCTGAAAGAAAATGCTTTGTCAGCGCCTGCTCTGGCCGAGGGTCTGTCCTCCCTCGGGGCAGGGTGAGGGGGACGGGTGGGAGTGGGTGGGGCAGTGACAGGATGTGAACCCCCCACTGTGACGCCTGAATGATGAGCCAGGAGGAATACAGTAAAGGAGGAGGGGCTGGTGGAGGGGGGGTGGGGGCTGACGCGAGACAGATGTGATCCATCATGTTGTGTATTTCTTCTTCTTCTTAACTTGACTCCCTCCCCTATCAGTAGATCTGTGTAAACACCAGCACAGTAAAGAGCACCCCCCCCCCCCCCCCCCCCCCCCCCCCCCACCACCACCACACACAAACTGACACGTGAAGTGTTTTTGTATTAGTTGGATCTGTGATGTAACTCTGTGTCATTCGTATGAAGCAAGCGGGCAGAGAGACTCGCTCACAATGAAAAGAGACAGAAGTGCTTTTGTGCTCTAAAAGAAACACATGGAGACAATATGAAACAAAGTATGAACAAAGTATAGGATAATTGGCTAAGATGTTGAACACAACAAAAAGGGCAACTAGGATTCCATTATTATAAATAGATCTGATCATTATTTCAGTTTATTTGAGCTCAGGAGATGTCTTCAAATGTTTTGTGAGCCACAGTTCAAATGAATCAGTCCAGAGACATACAAGCAGCTCACATTTGGAACCAGACATTCTTTGTAGTGTTGCTTGTGAAGTACACTTGAAATGATTCCACAAATAGCTAATGTTCTTCTCTTATCCATTCATCCACTAAGTGTTGTCTAACCGTTTCTCCTCTAACACATGGCTGGTTAGGCCTCTTGTGTTGATTCCTATTTTATTCTTCATCAAACAAATTAAGCACATATTTGTATGAATGAATTATGTATATATGTATGTCCGTCTGAGGTCTAATAATCCCTCCTGTGTGTTTCTGCTCAAGGCCTGAATTACACCCAACATGTTGTAGAATATTCCTACAAATGATGTATTTCAATAGTTCATGTTAAATGATGCTTTTCTATTTAGCAGATGAATCTTTGTTCAGTCAAGACATAGAGTCTGATACTCATATGGCCTCTCGTCTGATCCCTTTGTTCTTTCAAATCCTTTTGAAAATCCTTTCTAAATAACACATTTGGACTAATCAAGTCAAAGATAGTCTCATTGAGGAAAATGCTTCACCCCGGCTGATTAGCATTTCAAACAAAGTGATTTATCTCCCAGCACGCTCCTCAGCAGATGGTTTCACCGTAAAGGCTCCATGCTGATGGATGAGAGGATGTTGCTGCAGGAACAACAACTCACTGAGCATCAGTACAAGTGTTGGAATCATTTCACCTTATAGTTTACTGCATGCTGAAACATTTCCCATTAAGACCATACCATATCATTATTCAGATTTTCTTACAGAAATATTGGCCTGATTGATTTATAGACAGATTTTATTTGGTTTAAAACAACAAAAAAACCTGAAAATAGAAATGTTCACAAGTACTTGAACATGGCTTAAAAAATATTTTGCTTCATTTTACATTAAACACAGCACGTTTGAAAATGATTTACATTTTTTTAAATATCTGAAAATGTATTGTGTTAATTTAGTGGATTGTATTGTCGTTCCTTTAAGATATCTTAAAGAAGAAAAGCTTTTTTTCTATAACCTTTCAAAAACACTTGTATACATTTTAAAGACTTTGGGGGGGGGGCAGGCAGTGTTGATGAGGAAGGGTCTCCTCTGTGTGACTTTAAAGGGTTAGTGTCCTTCATCCTGCTGCTGCGGTTTCCAGGCAACAGGCGTGTTGACAATGAAGAGGGTCACATGGTGATGCAACATCAGCCACTCAGCTGCTTCTGATCACTTTCAGATCATTCAATCAGCTCTACACTCACAACTATGGGACAAATGACTCAATCACACTTTATGATAAATCATTCCGTGTTTGGAAGAACGTGGGCTACCTTGTTGACTGTGTGAGGTTATGAATTAGATTTGAGGTGTCGTGATTTGAACACATCCAGACCATTCTCCTCATCCTTCAGCCTTTTTGTATCTATTGTTGGGGCTGGTGCTCTTCTCCTTTCTGCATCATTCTGACAGTTATTTGATTGACAAGCAATATCATTTATGAAAATAGTAACGAAGTACATCTACTCAAGTACTGTACTTAAGAACCATTTTGAGTTACTTGTACTTTTACTTGAGTATTTCAACTTTGTGCTACTTGTACTTCTACCCCACTACAGTTCAGAGGTAAATGGTGTACTTCTACTCCACTACATGTATTTAATACCTTTAGTTACTTCACAGATGTGGATGAATGATGTGAAATATAATCAAGTGTTAAATCAGACTTTAGTTCCACCTGGAGTAAATCCACAAGCTACCCTGCAGTATACAAAGTCATTCAAACTAGCTGCACCTTTACCAGCTTTGAGAACACTTTCATGATCAATCATTATAAAACATATCATATATATTATTCTGACATGGACCAATCTGCACAATGAATACTTTTACTGTCGCTACTTTAACTATATCTGAAGTGTGTTGCCTGGAAACCGCAGCATATTTGACCCTGGTACTTCTACTTTAACGTAAGTACACAATCTGATTACTTCTCCCATCTCTGGATAAAACGCAGAAAAGCTATTTTCCAATGTCTTATTAATTGCCTTGTTTCAGCTATACCAAACATATATTTACATATCACTCATGGAACTCACAAAAGAATGTCATTAGGTATAGAGAACGATAAACCAAACTGAATGGATACACTTAAGGTTAACTCGGCCTTCAAATGACTGATAAACTAAGCTCACGGCTCGGCTCTCCCTGAGCTCAGTGTCCCGAGGCGGGGCTTGTGCTCGTGTTGTTGTGTGGATTGTGACGGACACGTGGGGGAGGTAGCAGTGAGCGCTATGGGAACGGTGACCAGGGTCAGTGGGATGTTGCTCTTGAAGCATTAATGGCCCGCTCTCGGCTGACCTCCCTGTAACCCAGGGAAGTATTTACAGCCTCCACTTGATCCATGAGCTACAGGCTGAGATGTTTGCTGGCTTGATGTGGCTCAACCTGAGGCTCTAACAGCTGGTATTGAGCTGCAGGGGAGAACACACTGCCATAAAGCATATTTTGAAGGTGAATACATTACAGTGTGTATGGGGGACAGTTGGTACAGTGACACTAGCGATCTGTGAGCCTAGCTTTTGTCAGGCCTCTGTGATATTCAACACGTAGCGTAGCCAGAGGGCTGTAAACGTCTTCAATTTGAGTTTGAATTTGGCCGGAGGGAGAGTTTACAGGCAGCTGTAAAACACTGAACTTGGTATGTAGAGCAGGGATGGCTTCCTGTGAAACTGCAGCGCTCGAGGATGCAGTTGCTGGGGTGGTGGGGGTGTTGTAAAATAGCAGCTGAGAGGATTCAGTTAAAACCGCTATTTCCATTTCAGAGAGGGAAAGAACAGACCCTTCTGTCAGCGGTCATTACAGCTAGGTGTCACTTACCTGGAGATTGGAATATTTGTAGAATATTACTTCAGCTCACAAGTGTTCTCTCTGGTGTTTGGATGCCAGATCGGAAACCATTGAAGATGATTGGATTTTGAAGCACAGACGGAGTCCATCAGCAGGCACCACAGTCATTCCACAGTCATTCCACAGTCATTCCACAGTCATTCCACAGTCAACAGAAAAGACACACAGAGCTGAGCACATTGGCTTTTAACAGGAACCTGCTAAACATGTACTGTTCTCATTACCTGAACACACACACACGCAAACATGCTGTGATTGCTCACTGGAGTTAGTTTTATTTCTGCTGTTGACCTCTGTCGTGAAAGGGTTAAAGGGCTGCCTCTAACTGTTCTTTATCTGTTAATGCTTAACTGCAAAGTGTTGGAACATATTTTAAAATATCGCATTTTTCACGTTGTTCTGTCTTACATCAATGCAAAACACAAATATATTCAGTTTACTATAATATAAACGACATGGAAGCAGCTAATGCTCATGTGCAAAACCTGCACTAATACTAATAGTTTTGATGGAGGGTCCATGTCCCCCTGTGCAGAAGCCCCGTGAAATGAGCTGAAGGATGCCCTGCTTTGTTTTTGTTTTGTGCGGTGATTATTATCAGATGGCTCTCCTCCTGAGTTTGCGCAGTGCAGTGCGCTGGCTGGCTCTGTGAGGTAGTAAAACTCTGACCCCCGGTATGATGAAAGGGAAGTTGTTCCTTTGAGCGTGTCAAGTGGCGGTGACGGAGCCCCCTCCCCTCTGACCACAGTGTGACCCTCGGCCCGGCCGCCCGTCCGCTGGGATTATCCCAGATAAAGACGTACATTAATGAGCCTAACATAACATGCCCTGATAAGTGCCTGATGGAAAGCCCACCGTTTGATCTGTAAGGCTGTGGCCATCGCTCTCATTACATAAGGATGGGTCAACTGAAGCTGTATGTTAGTGAGGGTCAGTTAAACTCAATGATTTATCCTGTTTTCAGAAAAATACTTAAGGTAAAACAATGCACATCATTATGCATTGTCATTTTTTACAGTGTATTTCCAAATGTTGGGCTGAATCCATATACATTTATGAATGCATTTTGGCCCATTTGACTATTTGTCAGAGTTTTTGAAGTAATAGACTGCTAGGTAATGCTCATGAATACACCAAACAAGTAACATTTATTTTTTTAATCGGTTACTTCTTTTGGGGATTTTGTCCCTATTTTACTTTCAAGTGCAGTTTGGCATCTTTGTGATGTGACTGAATTGTTCAACCTTTTGAAAATTGCTCTTATTTGCTCATTTCATTTTTTCCATGGATCTGTTTCAATGTCTTGTCTGTGTTCAGGGCGGAGCAGGAGGAAGGGTTGACATTCAAACTTAAAACACTCAATCTTTATACACAAATATTAAACCATTAGATTTGTTATTCCAAAAAAAAAAATGAGCTTATTTACTTAAATGTTGAGATTTACTCCCTTACTTAAGACATACATTTCTGTAAGTAAAAAAAAGAGCCACATTTGAGCAATGTGTTTGTAATGATGGATTGAACAGTCTGCAGAGCAGATAGGTTAAATTATATGTATTAAACAATATATGTCTTTTATATGATGCAGATTGTATTCTGTTTGAAAAACTGATAGTGTAAAAGTTGTGGTTAATTATTTTCTGGAATATAACGTGCAAAGATAAAATGAAGGGTGTCTACGAGCCCTGGAACAGCTTACAAATATGGGACTGTTTTTAAAATGCATATTTAAACAGTCTCTGTCTTTGAAACTGTTTTACAAGTCTTGTGGTCTCTTGGGTTTTTGATCCTAGTGACGAAAATGTATATTGCGAACTGCGTTTTCTCGTACATGTGTCCCCCACCCCCAGGTGATCTGACTGTAAAGCCTCAGCTGCTAAATGTCCCCCCCGAGCCTCCGTCCTGTGAACTTGAGTGTCGCTGCACAGCGGCACCGAGGGGGGGGGGGCAGAGTAGACACTGTGCTGCGCCGTGTTGCACACAGAGGTCAAGGGTCAGGTGTAGAGGTCATGGGGACGACCACGGCGGCCTGTGAAGCCAACACTGGAGTTCCTTCACAATGTGTCACATGTAATATCCAGCATGAGCGCTGAGCTAAACACACACTGCTAATCAGACCCCTGGTGGAGAGGGGCTCAGAGAGGGGGGTTCAGGGTTACCTGTTCACACCCACTGAAGGCAACATGGTGCCTGTAAAGGAACAAGCGACCCCCCCCAAAGCCAGGTGGTGGCATCACAGCATCTCCCCTCTACACTTGGTTTTAACTCCATCTGCTCTTCCAAGGCTGTCTGTGGCAAACTAAAACTCCTGACGGTCATGCTCGGTAGTCTCCACTGAGGGGGTGGGGGTGGGGGGGGGGGGGGGGGGGTTTGGATGGAGTGGTGCCCAAAGGGGAGAGCAGCTTCTCTGCTCTGACCTCTCACAGGATTCATCTAGTCTGCCACAGAGTGAAAACAATGATGTATCTGTGGCTGCTGCTTCCTCACGTCCATCTCACAGTGGGGAGGGGGGACTGATTGATTGATTGATTAGGCGCTTTCATACCAAGTACTTTGCCGTACTTAGTTCATCAGAACTTAGTTCATCAGAACTTAGTTCATCAGAATTCTTTAGTTCTGATGAACTAAGTACAGATCGCGTTCACACTGGAATAAGTCCCTGAGGGAGGATTAGGCAAATGAAGCCGCTGACGTCACTTCTTCTTCTTCTGCTTTGGGTTTACTGGCAGGCCGCAAACAACTTCACGGCGTATACTGCCGCCCGGAGTCCCCGGCCGGAAGTCCCGGAGTTGCCTTCCAAGTAAATTGCCAGAACGCCGACATCTCCTCATCACTCCACTGCTCCCATGTTTTATTTTGTGTTGCCATAAGTTAGTCTCTCTCCGTTGGTGCGCTGGGCTAATGCTAATAATGCTAATGCCAGCAAATACAATGGCGGCTTCACAAAACCTTTTGGCAGTTTTACGGGGCGTGGTTTGCAATCCGCCCAGCCAATCAGAAATGGGAACCTTTTTCTCCCACGAAAGTACCTGCTCTCTAGCAGGGACTGAAAAGGGGGTGGTAAGGTTCTCATTAAAGGTAGGGTAGGTAAGTTTGAGAAACCGGCTCGAGATCGCTAGAATTTGAAAATACACAACCGGAGAAAATCTGCCACTTCCTTATAGAGCCCCTCCTCCAACACACACGAACGCGCACATGACCAATGAGGGCACGAGATAAGTTTGTGCACAGATGGAAGGCTGACAGGCAGGTAGGCCATCCAGTTATTTTAGCCGGGCCGGCTAAAATGATTGGTCGTGCTTTTTACAGTACTACGGCTTCCACAGATGATTTTTTTATGGATTTTTTGTCAAAGCACTTAAGATATTCATTGCTATCGGGATGTTAAGAGCATTCCATGGAATACGCACATTTTCGGAACTATACTGGGAAAAGTACTCTAGAGTGAAAAGCTGACATCACAAAAACCACAACTGTAATGTGACAAAGCATTTCCCATCTGTCCTCTCTGCATCAGCCATGCCCTGTGAGAGAGGCTGTGGGAGAAGTTTGGATTCTTAAAACCTTGGAATCTTTTTTAAGTTGAATTATTCGCTTGGCAGAGCTTCTTGTGCTCAGCCATTGTGACTCATTCAGTCACGGTGTCGTAAAGAGTCAGACACGAAAAAGGTTGATAATTGTGTTTAGGTTGCCATTCGATTGTATCAAGAAGCACAAATGTAAAATATCAATGGCTTAACATTATTATGAAATGACTGCTATGTACAGAAAAACAACGGTTTCAGTTGGTCAGTCCCAGCAAAGTAGCCCCCCCTCTGTGGGGAGGACTAGTCAAGCGGTCCACGTTGTTTTTTGTTTTAAAGCCCCGGATGTTTTTTCTTTAGCCCCGGACAATTCTCCCTCAATAATATAATACATTAACTGTGCTTTACCTGAACCTCATCATGACACTAGAGAGGACGGCAGGATTGTAATTTCCAGTGTTCAGTGAATGCAACAGAGGCAAGACACCAGACCAACCAGAGAGTTGCATGGAAATAAACGTGTCTTATTGGCTGACAGGTACCTATCCTGTGAGCTGTGACAATGTTTAAACTGTCAGTTTGACTCAGAGTTTTTGAAGATGGACATAAGGACATTTTTTCTTAAAAAAGACGACAATTCTCAAGTGTTGGCTCACACAACAACCCCAAAGCCACCACTTGAGCCAGGTAAACAAGGCATGTAAACGTCAGTAAACTTCCAAGTTATGCGATCATGTAAGCAAAGCATAAATTACAGCTACGTTGTTGACGTTACTTTGAATCGCGGGGGTAAGCTAAACCGTTAGCAAGTAGCTATAATTAGCCAGATATATTAAATAAACACTTTGTCATACAATCTAAATGTAATGTTTTTTAGCGTTACCTGGTGATTTCAAAGAAAGCTCTCTGGAAAATGTTGGCTTATGCTGCGTTCACACCGGACGCGATGCGATTTTTGGGGACGGCGCGATTACATGTAAAGTCAATGCAGAGACGCGGACAGACGCGAATTCACTCCGACGGCGCGCATAAAGCGGTGGACGCGGTGCGAATCACGCGATTGAGGCGATTTGAAGGGGGCCGCGCATAGACTGTATATATAAATGGACGTAGGGTCCGTGACGTCACCCATAGGATTCTGCAGAGTTGCAGAGAAGCCCTTAGTAGGCGGAGTCGGCCACTAACGGCTCGACAGTGACGTCAGAGTCTAACTCCCGCCTGATCCAAATAAGGGCAAAGAGGCGGAGCCGAGGCGGGACCTGCTGCTGAAGCACAAGGCGGGGCTCCAAGCTCCCGATCTAGCTGAAGCTACCAAGCTAGGCTAAGATGCTCACATGCTCATGCTCACTTAATAAGCCTTGTTCAACATCATTTCTTTAGCTAATACTACAGCGGGCTGCAGGTGAACCAAGTCTGCGTTTCGCTGCATTCCTTGATCTCCAGTTATAACGCCGGACTCCGCCGCCGGGATGCCGGAGCTAACGGAGCCGCAGGGGGCTAGCTAGCTCCCTGCGGCTCCGTTAGCTCCGGCCGGCGGACTTCGGCGGACTTCGGCGGCCACCACTGGGATAATTGGGTCCCCTTTTAACATTTGCTCCCGTTTAGCATTATGGGCGTCATAGCCATAGACTATAAAAGTCTTACCCAAGGCTGAATCATAAACGGTTACGTCCTTAGCTGGCTAATAAGATAACAAAATAAGCTAACAAACACCTGCTAACATGTATAATATTATCATTTTACTCAACAAAAAAGCTGAGAGTAGACTTCTTGAAAGTTCTGTTAGTACCTTCAACCGCACAGCACAACATTTTAATTGTCTGGTATTTGTAACAACATTCCCTAAAAGGCACAATCACCACGAACACGGCTAAAGGGTCAAGTATAGTAACTACAACTAGCTAACGTTGTAGCCTAGCAGAGTGGACAAGTTGCTGTTAGCTGACAGTGAGGCACGTACCTGTCCATCAAAGTGACCACGCCCTAATTTATGCAAAAACGTTAGGACCTAATATAAATAAAAGGGTCGCGTTATAAAACAATTCACTCAACAATTAATAATCATTAAGGTGGAATCTAACTATATCCCGAATAATTTTTATTACATCCAGGGGTAGAAACATGTTTATTTCTGCTGTAAAGTTGGGCATTTTAACATGGGGGTCTATGGAAATTCCTCCTTTCTGCAGTCATCGCCTATCGGCCAATAGATGAACTGCAGTTTGTGGCACTTCCTTATTGGCGTCCCGGCTCTGCCCCAGAGTTTGCCGCTTGGGGCCGCGTCAAACGCGAGAGTTCAATTTTTTCAACTCGAGCGTCAAATTCACGTGGCGCGTTCTCGCGAAAGCCAATCAGCGTTGGGATTCCCTTTGACGTCCCTCTGACGTCCTGCTGTTGATCAGTTGTAAAGATGGAAGAGATGATCGTTGTGGCTGTGAGTGGGTTCCCGGAGATTTACGATACAATGTCGTAGCCTATATCTACCGGGACCGCAACAAAAAGGAGCTGGCTTGGAGGAGAATAAGAACCCAGACACGGCGTTTGTTGGTATGTTTGTAGGATTTCCACAGAAGGTACAAAGCAGCAATTGTTGTTATATCCTCCATAGTTAAGGACAGAAATAACCAAAACGATCTTGCATGGAAGTGTAAACAACCTCAACTGTCCGTCAACGGCGCGGCGCGTCAACGGTATGTCTGTTTTGAATGACGCGATAAAACAAACTGCCAGCCGGGGAGAAACTTGAGCGATTGGAGCGATGCGAATATTCCCATCGCGTCCGGTGTGAACGCAGCATTACTGTTCGACATGAAGCTAGAAGCTACCTTACAGTACACAGTTGATCCTGAGTCCTGTCAGTTAAAGTGTTTCATAGTTAGCTTAGCTAAGCATCAACCTAGCACTGAAATATATGGATGTTATGTGACAGTATTTCTGCTCTACTATGCCACTGCTTTACGTGTCGACAGCATGTTTGAACGTATTTGCAGCAGTAAATAAATGTGGCTGTTTGGCCACTGACGTTGCCATAACAACACCTGAATTTAAATGGGCAACCTCTTTTTGTGGCGACGCCCCTGGATTTAATCCAGTTAACAAGACTTTAATAACCTCATGGAAATAGTTTTTTCTTGTCTCTATTCCTACTGCTCAGTGAAAAAGAGACAGAATATCTTTTGAATGGGTTTATTCACTGTAACAGGGAGACACAGTGGGGGGGGTCAGAGGTTCACAGCACACGTTTGAACTCAGTAAGTCTTCAGTGGTCTTATAGCCAATAGCCAGGTTACTGTGGCATCTAAAGTCAGCCACTAAAGTGTCAAAGTGACTCCTGGCTGCGTTCCCCCTCACTGTGCGGGCGGGGGGGGCCGGGTGATAGATGGTGCTGTGTGGTGCTGAGATAAGAGCAGGGCTGGCATGTAGGGGCTGACCTGCTCAGATAACAGGCTGTGTTGCCCTCCGCTGGCCATGCGGAACCCCGCCATCTGGGGCCGAGGACAGACTGAGAGCGGGGATCACCATTGGAGGAATTCCTGGGCACTGCTGATGGCTTCAGGCCCTGGATTCCTGGGGGCAGCTGGGTGTGCCTGTACTTCTGTTGACTGTACGTTAGACTGAGCCTCCACACTGTCCTCCTGCTCCAACAGGTCCAGCCAGATGGCACTTTCCAGAAAGGAATGTGAGTATACGTTTCAGTGTCGGGTGTGGCTACTTGTGGACCACAGCGGTGTGTCAAGTGTTGGGCATCATTAGAGATTCTGAGTTCTTTCCAGTCCCTGTTGTTTTAGGTGCATTATCTTTGACTTCTTCTCCTTTATACCAGTCAAGAAAAAGGATGAAATACAAGGCTCATGAGCGTTGTCCAAGAACAAGAGTAACGTGACTCTTTATTACAGATAATTACTTGGTGTGGTAATTTAGCAACTTGCAGCCACGTTCTTTTATTTAATATATATTCATACTTAATACTCTTCATTTTATTCAACTTAAAAGCATTGCAAAGTAGCAGAATACTTGTTCCGTTACTGACCAGAGAAACAAAAGAAATAATTGATGTATAGATACATTGAATATCAGAGCTTAGTTTACCTCGGATCTAAAGGATACTTGGAGCCACCTAAATTCAATTCAGACGATAGAAAAACCTAAAATATAGACTAAACTAAAGCTCAGTGAAATTGAGAAAAACTCAAACTACAGAAGATGTAAAGATCCCATGTCATGGCCATTTCTACTGATCATAATTCCATTGTTGAGGTCTACTAGAATAGATTTAAATTGTTCAATGTTCCAAACTCACATTGGTTTCTCAAA